>NC_134036.1:7505092-7628092 GCF_964204645.1 Tubulanus polymorphus
AATTATTATCATTTGAATATATTTGATTATATAAATTTGTGTATTGTAATTAAATCAATTGGTCGTGGAGCGGAGCGATAGCGAAGCGGAGCGACCAATTGATTTAATACAATATGCTTTTTATATTATTAATATCTTAGAATAAATATTTAGTTTTGATATAAAATACACGCGGTTATAAAAATATATTATAGTTTTTCAATTACTTTTAATATTTTGTTTTTTAATGAGCTCGACCGTTCGACCTTTGGCCTGAAACAACTAAAACCCTATTACTAACGACGTTTTCGTACCGAAATGTGCTTTTCCCGTCGATTTGAGCGCGTTTGCGGATCGTCATTTTCATTTTTCCGATACGGGGAGAAGTTGATGAGAAAACGTCTTTTCTCTCGCTGAACGACGTTTTCGGACCGAAATGTGCTTTTCCCGTCGATTTGAGCGCTTTCGCGCATCGACATTTTCATTTGTCCGATACGGGGAGAAGTTGATGAGAAAACGTCTTTTCTCGCGCTGAACGACGTTTTCGGACCGAATTGTGCTTCGGACTATCAGCAAAGCGTAGGTTGTCGACGACTCTGCCTCCAACAGATATTGGTGAACTGTGCTCGGTGAGGGCCTCTTGCATGATGTTCTCAAGAAAGATGTTGCAGAGGGTTGGTGACAGTAAGCAACCTTGTCGTACACCGAAGGATGTTGGAAAACAGTCACTCAGCTCGCTTCCAAGTTGGACCATGCTCCTGGAGACCTTGTATAGAGATTCTATTGCATTGACAATGCCTCTGCTGATGTTGAACTTCCTCATTACTGCCCACAGTCCGTCATGCCACACACCATCAAAGAATTTTTTGTAGTCGACAAAACTGTGGAACACTAGCTTTCCTAGCTCTCTATACTTCTCGCATATAATTCTCAGGTTAAATAATATCTGCTCCGTGGTCGACCTGCCTCTTCTAAAGACAGCTTGTTCTTCAGCCAGAATGGCTTCAGCCTGCGGTTGTAGGCGATTGAGGAGCACCTTAAGAAGGATCTTGCTCGGGTGGATTATCAGGCTTATTATAGTTCTATAATTCTCGCATTTCCTGGCACTTCCTTTCTTCTGGAAGGGACCACTAGTGACTTACACCAGTCCTCTGGCCATTCACCTGTTGCCATAACTTGGTTGCAAATGGTTGTGTACGACTTGATCAGAGTGGGACCACCATTTCTCAGTAATTCAGCTGGGATGCTGTCGACACCAGGGGATTTTTCTGCTTTTAGGCTTTTGACTGCTGCCTCGACTTCAGCCTCCAAGATCACTGGTTCTGAATCTCCATTTTCCTCAGCTGTCTGGTTCTTGAGTTCGTCGATAACTGCAGCTTCTGCTGTTATCGGATAGTTATACAGATCAGATCAGTACTTCCGCCAGCGACTTATAACTTCGGTCTTCTCGGTGAGTGGTCTACCAGTCTTGTCTTCTATACAGCTACAGTTTTTTCGCTCTGGTTTCGTGAGTTCCTCGATGGTCTGGTAAGCCGTTTTAGTAGAGTTTCTGTTAAAATCAGCCTCAATTGAGGTACATCTTCCCTCAAGCCACTTCTCCTTGGCGTCCTTGACTTCTTTCTTCACCTCCTTGTTGATGCTTCTATATGATTCTGCATCATCAGGGCAATTGAAGCGCTTGGATTTGAGAAGTCTGCGAGTATCGCACTTGGTAAGTAGTTGTTGAGTCATCCAAGGATGTTTGACCTTCTTCTTTCTACCAATGGCCTCCTCTGCTGATTCTAGTATAACAGTTCTTGCTTTCACGCTGAGTTCTTGTGCAGTCTCTTCTAGTTCAAGCAAAGGGGCAAATCTTCCACCAATAGCAATTTGGAAGGCTTCCTTTACTTCAGGCGTATGTAGCCTCTCTAAGTTGAACTTGTACGTGCCATTGTTTCTGTTCGGTATATTCTTCAGCCTCAAAGTCATTGAAGCTAAGACAAGGTCATGGTCACTCCCTATGTCGGCCCCTGCCTGGGAAGTGAATATTATGATTATAGAAATGAAAATGTTATCAATCAGTTTTGCGACTTATTAATTGAATATGAAATGAAATTCAATGAATTATTAGATACTAATATAGAAATTATAATGACAGAACAAGATAAAGAAGAATTTGATTTTGCAGATAAATGTAATTATTGTAATCAAGTATTCTATTCATCTGATAAAATAGTAAGAGATCTTGATCATTTGAATGGTAAATTTAGAGGTGCAGCACATGAGAATTGTAATTTACAAGCTAAGAAAATCAATTTTGTTCTAGTTATATTTCATAATTTATCAGGATATGATGCTCATTTATTCATCAAGCAACTATGTTATAAAATAGAAGAAATCAATAATAAAATAGAAAGATTAAATTCAAATAGATCAAAAGATGTTGCTAAAATACCAACTTATAAATTTAAAATGTTAGCTAAAACATCTGAGATTTAAATATCTTTCCAATTTGGATGTCTAAGATTTATAGATTCATATACATTATTAAGTAGTTCGTTAGATGATTTATCAAAATCATTAGTTGGTGATGAATTAAAAATATTAAAACAACAATATCCAAATAATGATGATTTTCAATTAATGAAATATAAAGGCGCGATTCCATATTCATTTTATAAATCGCATAATGATTTTAACATAACTGAATTATTAAAAGAACAATTTTATGATGAATTAAGATCCGAATATGTTAAAGAGGGAGTTTATAATAGAACATTGAATATTTGGAATCATTTCAAAATAAAAACTCATGGACAATTAGTAGATTTATCTTTAAAATCAGATGTATTATCATTTACTGATATATTTGAAAGGTATAAAGATGTAAATCTAAAATATTTCAATATTGATCCACTTCATTGTTATTCGAGTCCATGTTTAACTTGGTATTGTGGTTTAAAATTTACAGTTATAAAAATGGATTTATTAACAAATATAGATCAATTATCATTATTTGAAAAATGTATAAGAGGAGGCATTTCAGGTGTATTAGGTGATACATATTTCAATGTAAATGATAATCCTGGATATAAGTTTCTATATATAGATGCAAGTAATAGGGGTAATGGGCTTTCAGGCCAAAGGTCGAACGGTCGAGCTCGTAAAAAATGAAAAACATAAAAATAATAACAATTTCTACTTGAATTACTCGCAAAACTCATAAAAATGAAAAATAAATTCTCACACGCTCGAATTTATTTTTCATTTTATGAGTTTCACTCCTAATTCAAGTAGAAATTGTAATTATTTTTATGTTTTTCATTTTTACTCACCCGCCCGTTCAACCTTTAACCCGAAAGCCTATTACCCCTATTACTCTTCAAATATTCATATATATGAATAACATTTAAATCATTGAACTTCTAAAATCAATTTTAATAAAAAATATAGTATTAAAATGGAAGCAAATAAGTACTACTGCCCAACATGTAATATCGATATAGATAAATCCCAAAAAGCAAGACAAAATAAAACTAGAACACATTTAGAGAATAAATTGAAACTAGAATATTTACAGTTATATTCAGAACAGTTAACAAAGGGAAAGAAATTTATTGAATTATGGAATAATGATCCAAATAATAAACAATACGTTGAGGAATTTGATATCAAGGAATCGAAACAACTTATCAAAAGCAGCGAGGAATGAAAAAGGATGACGTTGGTCGAAGAAATGGAAGAGGATTCTAAAATATTAACCAATTTAGTAAAAAATACGTATAATAAATGGAACCAGAACAACCACAAACTATCAATATTACAAATAACACTGGTGTTATAAATATATATTACAAGAAGTGTTCTAAATGTGAATTAGATAAATTAGCTTTAACAGAATTTAGTAAGCGTAAGATTAGCAAAGATGGTTTTCAATATTGCTGTAAAACTTGCACTAAACTATATACCAAACAATACCGAGAAGATAATAGAGAATCTTATAATGATTATATGACAGAATATATGAGAGAAAGATATCAAACAGATCTTAATTTTAGATTGAAACAATGCTTAAGGTCTAGATTAACACAATTATTCAATAAAGAAACACATTCAGAAACATTATCTAATTTATTGGGTTGTTCAGATGAATTTCTCAAATCATGGATTATATTTCAATTCGATGATAAAATGAATATAGATAATTACGGTGAATACTTTCATATTGATCACGTGTTACCAATATCTAAATTTAACATGAATGATGAATACAATAAAAAACTTATTTGGGGTTGGAGAAATTTAAGGCCTCTTGAAAAGAAAGAAAACATAATTAAATCTAATAAACTAGATATACAGTTGTATTTAGATCAACTGGATAAAGCAAAGACATTTGTTGAATTATGGAATTCAACACATAATGAAAAATACGTTGAAGCTTAAGTGCTTAGAAAACCGGTTACTCTCGATCTATGTCAAACCGCCTATATTTAATTGTATTATGTTGTTTACAAAAACATCTGTGCCGTATTTCATATTCAGTTGAATGGGGCGCACCTCATTTGAATATTGATCGAAGGTGCTATTTCAGTTGAAAAGGATTAATCACAAAGGAACATCTGTTACAATCCAGGCAAACATGCAGAAGTAATTAGTTTGGTTGAACGTGCGCCACGTCGGCAGTTAGAAATCAACTTTCACATACATAGTACGTATTGGATATTCTCTCTCAAAACACAGTTTACAGTTCTAAATCTAAATGTAAGTACATATATTATGAAGTAGGGAAACCTTTAAACATATTTAAGTACAGTCATTCATTTTCACGACATCTTTTAGATTAAAATGGAACACAAAGATCAACCAGAAATTCTAAGCCAACCAACGGATGAGGAACGATTGCTACTGGATAGTGAAACTCAGGAATCAATAGAAATGGAGGATGAAACTCTCGTAATTGACGAACAAACTTCACAAAATTATAAGAACATTTGGACTATCATCAAGAAATGGTGAAAACTCTGAGTGATGAAATACATAATAAACAATTACCGCGCGAACTACAATTACCAAAATTACCAGCAACGCGACTCAAATTGCTATTGGGGCTCAAAGAATCGAAAACTAAGAAAATGAGTGGAGATATCAGTGCCGGTTTTGAAAGAAAACTGAGAAGAGTAGGTAGATTAATAAAATATGAAAAATTCAAAATATTAGGATTAGCATTTAGTGAAGTAGTAAGACATTTACCAGAAATTGAAGAAATGATTGGAAACAATCCAGTAATTAAAGAATTCTGGACAAAATTATAAATTATAACACTGAAGGTCTTTGTAATATAGATATCAAAAAATGTAATCTCGATTGTATATATCTGTTTTAATATTGTATTGTTTACTGTTAACTAAGTATTGCGCAATAACCGGTCCTATTCGACCGCATTTCTATTGTTCTCCATTGTTCTATTATTGATCGTTGTTAGAATAAAAATATAACTGTGTATTGCGCAATAACCGGTCCTATTGGACCGCATTTCTATTATTCTCCATTGTTCTATTATTGATCGTTGTTAGAATAAAAATATAAATGTGTATTGCGCAATAACCGGTCCTATTGGACCGCATTTCTATTGTTCTCCATTGTTCTATTATCGATCGCTAAAATTTGTATAATAAATATATGTGTTTATGAAATAGTAATTCCACCAGTCGTTTCTTTGAATTTATTTTCAGTTGAGGATTTGATATCGAGGATCCGAAATGACTTATCTGGACAGTTATAGTTACCGCTCCTATAGATAGACAATAGTAGTGAGATAATCTAAATCCTAATTTAAATAAAATATAATAAAAAAACAATAACTTCAACTAGCTAGTGAATTCTGTTATATTTTTAATATTTTCTTTTGGTAATTCTAATTGACATTAGATTGAATAGATTTTGAATAGATTTGAATAGAAATTCTTTAACTTTAACTAACCTAGTCAATTTAGTATTAACCTAAAGAGATACTAGTATCATTTGAAGAATACTTATAATATTTTTTTTGCTTTTTTCCTCTAATATAAATGTCAAAGAAATCGAGTAAGAATAATATTGATATTGAAAAGACATTAGATGATTTAGGTATTAGTGATAATAAAGATACAGTTGTTTCTA
Source organism: Tubulanus polymorphus (assembly GCF_964204645.1). Taxonomy (NCBI): domain Eukaryota; kingdom Metazoa; phylum Nemertea; class Palaeonemertea; order Tubulaniformes; family Tubulanidae; genus Tubulanus; species Tubulanus polymorphus. The sequence continues at coordinate 7,511,210 of NC_134036.1, forward strand.
ATTCTATTCAAGTTAATAACAATATAGATTATGAATACTATTTATATTGTAAGCACCATATAGAACTATTGATTGCCGGTGGAAAAACTAATGAGTTTTTAAATAGAATCATTACTTTTCAAGAATTAGATGCTATGAAACCCGATAAAGTAATAAAATATTTTAAGATTTATGAAGAAGCTCGATTAGCTAGAATAAATGATTCTATTTCAGATGGTATTGTCAAATGTTATTCTAAGTTATGTAACCAGTTAATACCAATTGATGATGAAAATAAATTATATAATGATTTGAAAAATGACTATTTAGTTATGACTGAATTACAAAAATGGGTTGGATATGCTTCATTTCAATTAGGATCGGTTATGACATTAATTTCTACTGGTGTCATAACATTTTCGAACATCAAACCTATGGAATATAAATCAGGTAAGAACGAAACAGATGTACTACAACAAAACATCGAAACAGAAAATGAATCAGAACAAAAATTAACTAAAATAAATGAGTGATGGAGTTAAGAAAAAGCTTAGATCTGAGAAACAAATTAAATGGGCAAGAGAATTAGGTAAAATATCATCAGAATTAAAAAAAGCTAAGAAAAAGAAATTAACTGATATAAATGAATCACAAAAATTATCTGATGATGCCGTACAGCACCCACACGGTGGTATTGATTCAAATAATAATCCATCTAATTCTTATAATGCTGGAAGTAATAATAAATTATATATTACAATTGGATTAGTAACAGTTATTATATTATCTGGTGTAATATATAAATCAAAATTCAAATCTGATGATAAAGATGATTCCAATGACAATCGGAAACATATTATACCCGAAAATAAGTCAAATCATAAAGTCATTGAAAATAAATCTAAAATATTATTAATGGATTAAAATATGATGAAAAAAGAACAATATTTAAGAGAGTTATATTATAACCCAGAAAGTGAAGTATCATATTCAAGTGTTTCGGAATTATGGGATAAAATTAAATCTGATAAAGAAAAAATAAAATATAGTGAATTAAAATCATGGTTACAAAATCAACCCACATATCAAATTCATAAAAAGATGGATAAAAAATATTTAACAAGAAAAGTAATGGTTTCATATATCGATCAACAATGGCAAGCTGATTTAATTGACATGAAAAACTTAGAAGAATATAACAAAGGATATTTTTGGATACTAAATGTTATAGATATATTCAGTAGATACGCATGGAGTATCCCGATTAAAAATAAAACCGGTATAGAAGTTACAAATTCTTTCAAATTAATATTTAAAGAAGCTATCCCAGATAAAATACAATTTGATGAAGGTAAGGAATTTTATAACAAACATTTCAAAAAACTATTAACTGATAACGATGTAGAATATTTTTCAACACATTCAGATAAAAAAGCATCTATTATAGAAAGATTTAATAAAACATTGAAAACTAGAATGTGGAAATATTTCACCGCTAATGAAACATACAAATATATCGATGTGTTAGATGATTTAGTGAAAGGTTATAATAATTCTAAACATAGTTCTATAAATATGAAACCTATACAAGCTAGAAAAGAAGAAAATTCAGAAATAGTTTGGAATAATTTATATGGAGCATTTGTTACACATGATTTTGGAGAACCTAAATTTAAAATAGGACAACATGTTAGAATTTCTAAATATAGAAAAACATTTTATAAAGGTTATACCCCTAATTTTACTGGAGAAATATTTAAAATTAAAAAGATAATATTAACTAAACCATTTGTTTATAAATTGTTTGATTTAAAAGATGAAGAAATATTAGGTTATTTTTATGAACAAGAATTATCATTAGTACCAAATCCAGATGAAATAGAATACAAAATAGAAAAGGTATTGAAAACAAAAACTCTTAAAGGAAAAAAGTATTCTTTGGTGAAATATAAAGGATATGATGATAAATTTAATGAATGGATTTTATCTAGTAAAATTAAAAGAATAAATGAATAAAGATTTGTTTTTATTTGAACCACATAATATGTTAATAACTGGAGTTACAAATTGTGGTAAAACACACTTCATATTATATTTATTAGAAACTATTTATAAAAATCATTTTGATAATATAATATTATTCTGCCCAACTTATGAAATGAATGAAACGTATAATAGAGATATAGTTTTTAAAGATAAAAAGTTTATTATATTAAATTCTAAAACAGTGAAAGATAATTTAGATAATTGTATAAAAATAGCAATTGATACTTATAAAGGATCAAATACATTATTCATTATAGATGATTGCGCAAATTTACATGATTCTAAAATTAGAGAAAGTGAGTTATGTTATTTAGCTTTCTCTGGTAGACATTTTGGGATAACAACATGGGTTTTAAATCAGAAATATAATTCAATTGTGAAAGATTTTAGAGAGAATATAAGATTTCTAGTTTTATTCTACAACAAAGATAGAAAATCTATGCAACAATCATTGGAAGAAAATCAAATTATACCTACTGAATTACATGATGAATATATGAATAAATTAAAGAATAATAAAGGTTCCAAATTACTTATGAGATTACAATTTCCCTATGAATATAAATTTATAAAATAAAATCCTAATTCAAAATATTATAGAATTCACTGTATACTAATGGATGAGTGGATGAATTGGATGAATTGGATGAGTGGATGAATGGATGAGTGTAATAATATATAATTTACATATGTTTTTTATTTTTAAAACAGTAAGAGTTTGATTTGAAGTTATTTTATCAATTTTATACTATATTTAAATATTATTTTAATAATATATATATATTGTGTTAAATTTAATAAAGAATAAAAATATTATATTTATACTCATACTATTCTTCCAATTTATGTGTTAAAAAGTAAAATATATATATTATTATACTCATCCACTCTTCCACTCATCCAACTCATCCAACTCATCCATTCATCCATCAATATACAGTGAATTCTATAATCTTTTTAATTTTCATTTTCATATTTTTCTTTAAGCTTATTGTATTCTAAATATATATCCCTTTACATTTTCTTTGGTATAATTCCTAAATAATTCTCGAGTTTATATTTCCTAAATGTTTCTCTTGAAAATATTTTTGGAATATAATTTTCGATTTCAGTTTTAGATGGATGTTTATTTAAAAATTCTCTAAAATCATCATATTTAAGTTCAAATAAGTTCATTGCATAAGTTACATTTGGTTTAAAGTTATCTAACTTTTTCAATATGGTTACTATATCATTACTCAAGAAATAATCTATAAATGTTTTTCTATACCACCGATAATCTAATATATTCTTATTATTAAATTTTGGATTTATAACTGTTGGATTTTCTATTACATTATCTGTACCAATATGTTTAATTGAGTATTTATGATTCAATTGTTTATCATATATTACATATTCTTTACATTTTTCACACCAAGATTTAAATACTTGTATTGCATGGGCTGAATCATTTCCACCTTTTGTTTTTAATTTATAATGTTTTGCCCAATTAGCCTTTGTTATACATTCATTACAGAAGGCACAATAATTCTGATCCTCTTTGCATTTATCTTTATATATATTGGCATATGTTTTTACTAATTGTAAAATATGTTCATCTTTTTTGATGTGTAATAGATAATCATTATAATTATCAAAATCTTCTTCACAATACATACATCTGATGTTATCTTTTGGTTGAACATTTGATTTTTCTATTTTAGGTTCAATATTATATTCTATTTTTGTTTCAATCTTATCATCATTCGATGTAGAAGGTATAACATTATCTTCTATTTTAGATTCAATATCATCTTCTATTTTATATTCAATATCATTCTTATCTTCTATTTTAGGTTCAATATTATCTTCTATTTTTGTTTCAATATTCTTATCTATTTTACTTATTCTATATTTGAATTGATTAAAGTAATCTCCAAAATACTTACTGTATTCATCATAAGGTAATATATAATATATATCTGATATCATTTCACTTGGAGATTGTATTTCATATATTCCACCTTCCATTTAATATAAGATTTTTTATTAAAGTTAAAATTTTAATACATAACACTATCTAATTGTGAATTTACAATATTTAATTGTGCGTCAGATATAATATAAATGTGCATTTTAAAATTTTTGATTCCCTTTTTCTTTTTCATGAATAATTGTATTCCATCTTTTGTATTTTGTAGTTTTTTTCCAGAACCATGTAATGAATTATCTTCAGTTGTTCTAAAATCTAACCATAATGCATATTTATTGCCGGTATAATAATCAATTTGATTAATGTTACAATTTTCAAATGATTTTATTTTTTCATTCATAAAATGTTTTTTAATTTCTACCCATTGATCAATCATTCTCATTCCTTGACAAAATATTTTATTCGCTATACCTTCGATAGTTATTTCTACTTTTGTTATTTCAGGATTATAATAATTATCAACATTTATTGCACCATTAGTATACGTTCCAATGGTAAAAAATATTAATATACCTTTAATAGATCTTCTAGGAAAGTTAATATTCTCATTAATTATTTCATCATTTGCATTAATAGTTACAGTTTTAAATTTATCAATATAATCATATAATAATGAAAACCCTTGATTGTATTGAGTTTGAATTATACTTGAAATATTTTCATCAGTTACTGTATCATATTCTAAACATATATTCGATAATTTATAACTCATATCTTTATTAACGCTAGATATTACGATTTCATTTACAGGAGCAAATGTTATCTCAAATATAATATCTTCTTGAATTGCGTATTTATATAAAGGTGCATTATTATTTATCAATTCAAAGTCTAATGGAATTTTATATTTGCTTCCATATATACTTTTTATCAATTTATCTACATCATTTGTTAATATTGCGCTATTAGCTTCTGATCTTAATTTATTTTGGTTTTCTGATTGGATGCCTTGAAATATCATATTATTTCTATTTTCTTTAGTTAACCATAAATCTTTATAATGCATAAATAAATTATAATCATCTAATGAGAAAACTGTTTCCGGACCAATCTTTATAGTTAATTTTTTAATCAAATATCTTCCAACATTATCAACAACATAATTATTATTATTACCGATTACTTTTATATCGGCTGATAAATAAATACTATTTGGAACATAAAAAGTATTTTGTGTTAATCTAGGAATTCTAACATATAAAGTTTCATCGGGATTAATATTTGAAGGGTTATGAGTAATTATATGATGTGATCTTTCTGCTTTAATAGCATTAGATATTCTATGATTCTTCGAAGGACTTATATAACTCCCACTCATTTATTTAACAAAAAAAATTAATTATTTATTTTTGATATCATGGTTTACTTGATATTTTTTGATATCATGGTTTACTTGATATTTTTTGATATCATATTCACTAGCCCAAAAATAATAGCACTTACAACTGTAATTAAAAATAAAATAATATGTTCAGCAGCAAAGTTAATAATGTTTCCTGCAGATTTCAATATAAAACCAACAATTGAAGCAATAACTCCTGGCAATGCTGCAGCAGATTTTTTAGATAGTTCCCATAAATATTTTGCTAATTTCTTTAAACCATCTTTAACTTTATCTTGTATAGAATTATTACCTGGAGGTTTATCTGGTTTATTTGGAGTAGGAGTAGGAGTAGATTTCAAAGCATTTGATATTGCTAAACCAATTGTTGTAAATAACATAGTTACAGCTGTTAGAATTGAAAGAATTGTTATTCCTTCTAATTTAAATAATAACTTTATTCTGTCTTTAAATGATATTTCAGAATTTGGTTTAATCAACAAATCTTTAAAAATAACTTTTAATCTATTAATATTATAATCATATGATTTTAATAATAATTTAATTTCTTCTTTTTGTAATTCTATGTTATATTCTAAATCATCAATTTCTTTTTCTAAATATGCATTTCTTTTTTTTTAATTCAATTTCTTCAATAACTTTATTATCTCTATCTAATTTTAATTGTTCTATTTCTTTTCTTGATTTTAATAATTTATCTTCTAAAGTTCTAATTTTTAAATCTCTTATACTTTTATCATGCGCAATTTTATCAGATGCAAGTCTTATACTAATAATTTCTTTAATTGCTTTATCAGAAAATATATTTAAATCTTCTAATTCTTGTTTTGTTGCATCAATTAATCCATTCGGTAAAAGTTTTTCAATTGGAATTTTATTTGATTTAAGTTTACTAGTTTTGGAAGTTATATTCTGTTCAGAACTTGTTTCTGGTTCTAAATTATTATCGATTGTTTCAAATAATTCATTAATTCTTTGTTTAAATACTCTTTCATGAGACGAGAAGATACACAATATCCGTGTAAGGAGATAACAAGAGAAATCCCACAATAAGTTCAGCCAAAACGAGAAACTTGAATAGAAGAGTTATATATATTTGCGCAACGTTTCGGCTAAAGACTATTAGCCATCATCAGGCGTACTGATGATGGCTAATAGTCTTTAGCCGAAACGTTGCGCAAATATATATAACTCTTCTATTCAAGTTTCTCGTTTTGGCTGAACTTATTGTGGGATTTCTCTTGTTATACTCTTTCATTTTTAATAATTTCTTCTTGTGATACATCTTCTATTTCATTACTATTTCTTATTCTCTTAATTCTAGATAGTAATGAGTCAGACTTAAGCAAAGTTGATTCTGCTAATATTTTGTTTTGTTTTTTATAAGAGATATCAATATAATAATCATCTTTCAAATGATAATAATATTCACCATCTAAAAACTTTAATTCTTGTACTAAAAGTCTGGCGCCTCTGGCATTTATATTATATCCAGATTTTTCAAATATAGGTTTGAAATTATAAATATATTCATTATATTCTAAATTTTGTTTTACTAAATCTGGATTTTCATTTTCAGGATTTATTCTCGATCTAGTTCTTCTATCAAATTCATCTGTTGATTGACCTTTAGAACCACTATCTGCTAAATTAGAATTATATGCTGATTCATCATTATTATCAATATTAGTTTCATTAAAATCGGGTTGTGGTTCATCATCAATATATCCTTCATTATTATTTCCCATTTCTCCCATTTCATAATCTTCTCCACCTTCTACATCCATTTACATAATAAAAAAATTAAAATTTAAAATATAATATTCCTCCGATTACAATTCCTATACAAGTTATAGCTAATTTAGTATTTTCATGGGATTTATTATCATCATTTAGTTTAATTATATCATGTTGAATTTTATCAGTTCTATTATTTTCTGATGTATTGTAATCTTTTATTTTGGAATCATTAACCAATTTAATATTCTTAGTTTTAGTTTCTGTTGATTGAATGTGTTTTTTATTTTTTTCACCTTCCATTAATTTTGGAGCAGTAATAATCTTTTTATTTATATTATTTAATCCAAATGAATTATTTATTGTTGCAGTTTTAATTAGATTATTATAACCAATTATGTTTCCCATCTTTAATACTAAATCATTAGAAATAATTAATAGATTAGGGCCTATACAATAATTAAGTCTTACATGAGATTTATCTAAATAATTTTGATATCTTATAATGTTTTCTGGAATCGATCTATTTTTATCATTATGAATTGAATCTTCAAATAAAACTTTAAATTGTTTTTGTGTATCGAATGATGTATTCAAATTTCCAATTATCGGTGATCTTGTTTCAACTTGCGCACCTAAAATACATATCAAATAAGTTCTAATAGATTGATTTATTCTTTCTATACCTGATTTAGTAAAACCTTCACTATTCTCTAAAATAAAATAAACCCAACCATTATTGTTTTCTTGTTTTAAATGATCATAAAATTTCGGTAATTTATTAAAATTTAATGTTTCTAAATCCTTTGTTTCTATTTTACCATAACCTAATTTATTATTATAGATATTATAAAAACTATTAGATGGTATGGGAAGTGCACAATATTCTGCAATCTCCCTAGGGCATGGAAGTGATCTTATTGTTCCAATTTTTGTTCTAAAATCAGAATTATTTATATCTATATTAAATTCATTGCAAATTTTATAAAACTTAGATAAATTAATATTATTATCCATTTCTTTAAAATATCTTGATCCTGGTAAAGCGCACTCTAATTCATTTAATATTATTCTGATTTGAAAGTATGTATGAAATCTAAATAAACTTTGAATTAATTTATATTTAGAATTATTCAAATGATCATTCCAACTAATTCCACAACCTGTTGTTGCACAATAAACAGCAAAATTTAATTGATTCTGCCAATACTTCATATTAGATTTTAATAACCATTGTTTTTCATCTTTCAATTTTTTAAAATTAATTAAATATACATGAAATATATTTTCCATCTTTGCATTAAAATTATTAGTTTCAGTAACATAAATTTCTAAATTAGTTAATGAATCTAAAACTTCATTTCTATATGTAATATCTTTATTAAAATCTATTGCTGGAATATTATATTTAATTGATTTATTATATTGGAAAGCTTTTGGGCAACTATCTACCATTTATATAATTAAAAAATTAATAATTTATTAATTCTTTTAATAATTTATCTTGTTCTTCAACTGTTATATGACCATTTAAACTTATTATATAATCTAGTGTATTCTTTAATTTATTAATTTCTTTTATATTAGTTTTGATTTTTTCTTTATTACTTTTTATATTTAATTTTGAACTTATACCAGTTAAAACACTTGAACTTAATCCTAATACACCAATTGATATAGCTAAAGGTGTTAATGGGCTGAATATTGCTAGAAATGTTATTACAGAACTAATTGTAACCGAACCACTTATAATCAAATAATATATAATTTTACTTTTTAAATATTTTTTCTTTTTTATCTTTAAGTCACTTTCAAATTCTAATATTTGTTTTTCTAAATATGTTTTTAATTTAGTTTTATTTATATCATGAGGAATAATATCAATACTATCAACTTTATCTTCCATTTATTTAGAATAAAAATTACTAATTAGTAAACTTATAAGCAACAAATATAACAATAACAGTTCCACCTAAAATCCATATTATTTCATATTTCTGTTGTTCTTTACTTGGGGTATAATAATCTGATAATTTAGGTTTGTATAGATGTAATTTTTCTTTATTTGTTACTGCGTTATATAAACTCATTGCATCATCAACTGATTGAAAATCTCTATGTGAAATCTTCTGATCATATAATTCTTTATTGATGTAATCCATATAGTTTTGCCTCTTTTCTCTATATTCTTCTGCAGCTTTATTGTATTTCTCTAACGCTAAGTTATGTCTTCTTTGTTCTCCTAATGAACTATTTTTATCAATATGTTTAAATAAATATCCACCACCAGTAAATGCTAAAGCGTTAACAATTGCCGATCCTATAATAGTTATAATTGCAGAAGCCATTTATTTAGCAAAAAAAATTATATATTTCTTATATGGGAGGAATATATTTTTGTTTTTCTAAATAATCAATAGTTAAATTAGATAAAGTAACTGCTAATGTTAACTTTAAAATATCATTTATATCAAATCTATCAACATTAACACTTCCCATTTTGAATACTTTTTTTAATACCATTGAATAACCAACAGTTCCAACTGATAGTAATGCGCCATTATATAATCCAGTTATTATCCACTTATTATCACTCATTTATTTATCAAAAAAATTACTATCTTCAAAATATTTAGTTAACTTATTTATGATTAATTCAACATTTATTTTATTACTAGTTTTATGATTATCATATATTTTGGATAATATGTTTTTAATATCATCAATAATTCCATCTTCATTTAATTCATAATATTCTAAAGGTGATTTAATTAAATCAATTACTTTTTCTATATTATACTTTTCTTTATCAATCATTGATGCATTGTTAAATGATTTACTTTTTATATCAGTAATTACATCATTTAGTTTAATTCTCATTTCTTTACCATGTTTAAAATCAAACCCAAAACATATACTCGGTCCAACAGTTATATTCATTTATATAGTGAAAAAAATTACTCTTTACATCTTATAACTAATTCATAAATTACAGGGAAATTATTTAAATCAATTAAGTATCCATTATGATTTCTAATTTCTAATCTAAAATTATTAAAACTAGGAATGCATGGTTTGAAATCACATTCTGTTAAATTATAATTTATTTGCGTTCCAAATTCTTTAACATTCTTCAATGGTAAAATGTTTAGTAAACCAGAATTACAAGTTATATCTTTAGTTGCTTCGAATGTTTTTGTAGGATCAATTAAATTGCAATAAATATAAAAATGTGTGTAAGGTATTAAGTTTGGTGTAGTAGCGTCAATATTTGTAAAAGATCTATCTGGAAGAATTCCTAACAGTTTAGCTATAGGTTTTTTTACCATAAGTTTATGTTTTTCACTATTAGACAACCTTATCTTTATTCTATCAGAACTCTCACTTTTTAAAAATCTAATACTAAACCCAGAACTACTACCTAAATTGTGCCAGGCTTTTCTATTAATTTCTTGTGCTAATGTATCTAAATTATATAACCCTGGTTTTAAATATATATAGACCCATTCATTTTTATTTCTAATATTAATTAAAATGACTCTATGTTCAATAGACTTATCCGATACATTGTAAAAAGAATTACATAAACTTATATTAACTAATTTCAAATCTACACAATTCTTGAATTCTCTATCTAATTGTACTAGTAAATTATGTGATTTATAATTTGTAAGTTTTCTAGAATCAACAAATATTCTGTATTCTTTTAATTCTACCATTTATTTTACATATTTTCATTCAAAATCAATATCGTGGTGCCCTTTTTCATTCTTACCTTTGTATACGAAATAGAAATCTCCAGAACATAATTCTTCTAGATCTTCACTTGATAATCTATGAAATCTATCTGGTAAATAAGTTCTGAATTTATATGTATTTCCATTTAATCCTTCATATTCTAAGTGTATAACTAATTTATCTCCATATTTATTAGTAATTGTTTCAATGTTAGTAATTAAATATTTCTTGTGAATTGTTAACTCAGTTAGTTTTTTAAATTTATAATCTACAGATTTGACGCTTGAAGTATCTTTAATTCTATCTAAGAATTCACTGTGTACTTGTTTACTCTCCATTTATTATACAAATTTTTATTGAAATTGATTAACACGCTAGAATCCTTTTCATAATCTCATTTTCTTTTGTTTCTTCTCTTTTGAATTTTATATATTCATCTAAATTGCAACCATAGGCGACTGTGTGGATTCCATCATCTAAAATATATCTTTTATCATCAAATGGGTTTAGACTTATCTTCTCTATCTCTTCAATATACATTTCATGATCTTCAGATCTTAAACATTTCATCTTATGTTTTCTAACTTCTTCATTAAATATACAATTGATGTAATCTTTAAAATGAATATTCTTTTCAACAACGCTTTTGGTAATTCCTTTTAACTTTTTAGCTTCATGAGTTTTGGTTTTATATGAATACATTTTAGATCTAATACCAATGAACTCTATCATTTCTTCACCACCTAATTCATCCTTAAACTTCCCAGGAACTTTTTTATTATCATTGCTAAACAATTCATGATTTTTAGGATAATTACTAAAATCAAAATGGTGTTTTAATGTTTTTAAATCATCTGTTATGTTATCAGTTTTTATCTTTAATATGTAACTGTCGGTATCAAAGTATAGAATTTCTATGTGTTTTTCTCCAAAATGGGGTTGTAATATGTTATAGTAAAATTTATACATTAATAATTTTGAAATTTCTAGAACTGATGCACCAACATAAATAGGTTTATTGAACTTCATTGAAGTTCTTTTCATTTTAACTGCTGCTAAATTTTCATCAAATATTCTGTTACCTATAAACTTAGGATATGATTGTAAATGCCTAATTCTTTTACCATTACTGACTAACTCGATATCATTTCTATTTCTTATGTTTTCACAAGTTTTTCCATAGAACGCATTGTTCATTAACTTGAAGAAATCTTTTTCAAAATCAGTTTTAGATTTAGTTCTCTGTGTAGTATTAAAATCTATATATTTTTCTAACCATTTAGATTGACTGAATGAAATATATCTATGTACTTTTTTTAATATCATTCCTTGATTCAAATAAAACTTCAACATTCTATAATGCACAACGTAATTATATTTATCTTCTTGAGTTACCATTAACTTTTCAGTATGAATATGATTATCAGGTTTAATTCTTTTTTGATAATTTGATAATTCTTCATGTTTAACAGTTTTATGTTCGGGACAATATGCTAGATTTCTAGATTTGAATTTAATATTTTCGGGGTATTCTAAATCTACAACAAAGAAGTAACCAGTATCTGAATCATCTGCAATATCTAGAATTCTTTTCTTCCAATCAAATTTATCAATTTGTAAAACTTCAGTTATTTCAAACATCCCATAAGGTTGTGGTTCCATCATTGCCCAACCATAAAGATTATTTGCATCTATGTATAATAATTTATATCCAGGATTATCATTTACATTGAAATATCTATCACCCAATACACCTGAAACACCTCCTCTTATAGATTTTTCAAATAATAGTAATTGATCTATATTTGTTAACAAATCCATTTTTATATCTGTAAATTTTAATCCACAATCCCATGTTAATCCTGGTGATGAATAACAATGACAAGGATCAATATTGAAATATTTTAGGTTTACATCTCTAAACCTTTCGAATATATCGGTTGATAATAATACATCTGATTTTAAATATAAATCTACTAATTGCCCATGATTTTCTATTTTGAAATGATTCCAAATATTCAATGTTCTATTATAAACTTCATCTTTAACATATTCATTTTTTAATTCATCATAAAATTGTTCTTTTAATAATTCAGTTATTTTAAAATCATAATGATTTTTATAGAAAGAATATGGAATTGCTCCTTTATATCTCATTAATTGAAAATCATCATTATTTGGGTAATATTCTTTTCATATCTTTAATTCATCATCAACCAATGATTTTGATAAGTTATCTAATGAACTACTTAAAAATCTATATGAATCTATAAATCTTAAGCATCCAAATTGGAAAGATATATAATTCTCAGATGTTTTAGCTAACATTCTAAATTTATAAGTTGGTATTTTATCTTTTGATCTATTTGAATTAAAATATTTCTATTTCATTATTGATTTCTTCTATTTTATGACATAACTGTTTGATAAATAAATGTGCATCATATCCTGATAGATTATGAAATATAACTGGTACAAAGTTAATTTTCTTAGCTTGTAAGTTACAATTCTCATGTGCAGCGCCTCTAAACTTTCCATTCAAATGATTATGGTCTCTTACTTTTTTATCTTTATAATTAAATATCTTTTCACAATAATAACATTTATCTGCAAACTCAAATTCTTCTTTATCTTCTTCTGTCATAATTATTTCTTTATTTGTATTCAATAATTTACTAAATCTTATTTCATATTCAATTAATAAGTCACAAAAATGATTGATAACATTTTCATTTCTATAATTATAATATTCACTTTCGATTAGTTCTGGATAATTAGATTTAATATATAACCCGAAAGCTGCAGCTGATTGATGAATCTTTTTAATAGTATTTGTTATTGGTGGTTCATCTGAATAATCACTTTCATTAGAATTTAATTTCTTTCTTTTATAATATATATCTTTTCTGTCTTTATCTGTTAATTCTTTATTTAATGATTCAAAATCTCCATATATTACAAATGGTACTTTATTTTTGTAATCATATTTTTTGAATTCTAATATTTTATCTTTTTCATTTGGTAAAACTAATTTACAATAATCATGATTATCACATAGTTGTTTATGATTTAATAATGTACTTTCATTACTGAATCTATGTAACATTTTCTACATAGATATATTTTATGGTGATCATTTTTTGATTTGAAAAATAAATCTATTTGTTTAATCCACATATAATGATTCTCATAATATAGTATATCTATAACATCGTTTGAATCATAATCTTTTGATAGGTATAAAGGTTCTAATGTATAATGTTTAATATTATTTCCTTTTGTATTTGGTAATTTAATTAAATCAAATACATTTATTTTAAGATTATTATCTCTTTCTATTTTTGGAATATTTTTAATTCTAACAGGATACTTATCTATCTTATAATTATTTTCAAATTGTTTATAATGAGTTAATCTATAAGTATGTTTATTATAATCTTCAACTGGATGTAAACAACTTATTATAGCCCATAGAAAACATTTATCATCTTCATTTTGTACATTTATTACAGCATTAGTTTTAAATGGTAGTTTAATATAACTTGATGCTTCAATATCTGGTTCTTTATAATATGATAAATTATTTTCATCAATTGGTTTTGATTTAGTTAACTTATTATATTTTGTGTTATAAACATGTAAAGTTATAAATATTATCTCATCAAATATTAAACCAGATCCTTCAAAATATTTCTCTTCTATTTTAGTTTTTACTTCATTATAACATTTATCTAATTTATCATCTATATGTTGTTTAGAAATAATATGTTGTGAATGAGAATTTATATTATATATTGGTTTATCTTCAGATTTTATAAACTTTACTTTAGAAGATATACTTATTTTAGGATATTCAACATCTGTAATTATTTTTATTATTTCTTTCATATTTTCTAAATGTTTTTTATTTTCTTCTAATGTTTTACCTTTATGAAATTTAAACTCGATAGCTGCTGGACCAATATCACTTTTAAATGCTTCGGTTATCTCTATATCTTTTTTATTATCTAATGAATTAATATAATTTCTTACATCTTCCATGTATGGTCTTTTATTGTTTAATTTATTTTTTATTCTTTTAATTGCGCTTTGTTTCTTATCGTTATCATTATCAAAATAATCTTCACCTAAAATATCATTATTCTTATTTCTAATATGACTTATAGATTTTAAAAGTTCTTTATCATATCTTTTATCACTGAATGATTGATTACATGTATCACATTTGTATGTTTCTTTTTCATCCTTTAATTCTTCTAATTTATTTTCTAATATATCATCTTTATACTCTAGTTTCAATTTATTCTCTAAATGTGTTCTAGTTTTATTGTGTCTTGCTTTTTGGGATTTATCTATATCGATATTACATGTTGGGCAGTAGTACTTATTTGCTTCCATTTTAATACTAAATTTTTTATTAAAATTGATTTTAGAAGTTCAATGATTTAAATGTTATTCATTTATATGAATATTTTAAGAGTAATAGGGGTAATGGGCTTTCAGGCTAAAGGTTGAACGGGCGGGTGAGTAAAAATGAAAAACATAAAAATAATAACAATTTCTACTTGAATTAGGAGTGAAACTCATAAAATGAAAAATAAATTCGAGCGTGTGAGAATTTATTTTTCATTTTTATGAGTTTTGCGAGTAATTCAAGTAGAAATTGTTATTATTTTTATGTTTTTTCATTTTTTACGAGCTCGACCGTTCGACCTTTGGCCTGAAAGCCCATTACCCCTATTACTGATGCAAATAATCTATATGGTTGGGCAATGATGGAACCACAGCCTTTTGGAGTATTTCAAATAACTGAAATTTTACAGCACGAAAATGTTGATAAATTTGATTAGAAGAAAATAATTCTAGATATTGCAGATGATTCAGTTACTGGTTACTGTTTTGTTGTAGACTTGGAATATCCTGAACATAAAAAATTTAAATCTAGAAATCTAGCTTACTGCCCCGAACATAAAACTGTAACACAAAAAGGATTATCAAATTATCAAAAAAGAATTAAACTACTGTCCCCCTCCCTCCCACACTGCTCCGGGTCGTAACGCTGATCAAGGCCCGGTCAGCACTTAGTCGTTTTTCGAACTACCACCGCCGGCACACTGACGAACGAACGGACGACCGACCTACTGCCACCCTCCCTCCCTTCCTGACCGGTGCCGGGTCGTAACGCTGATCAAGGCCCGGTCAGCACTTAGTCGTTTTTCGAACAACCACCACCGGCACACTGACGAACGAACGGACGACCGACCTACTGCCACCCTCCCTCCCTTCCTGACCGGTGCCGGGTCGTAACGCTGTTCATGGCCCGGTCAGCACTTAGTCGTTTTTCGAACAACAACCGCCGACACACTGACTAACGGGCGGACGACAGTCCTACTGCCTCCCTCCCTCCCTCCCTCACTGCACCGGGTCGTAATGCTGATCAAGACCCGGTTAGCACTTAGTCGTTTTTCGAACAACCACCGCCGGCACACTGACGAACGGACGGACGACCGACCTACTGCCTCCCTCCCTCCCTCACTGCACCGGGTCGTAACGCTGATATAGGCCCGGTCAGCACTTAGTCGTTTTTCGAACTACTACCGCCGGCACACTGACGAACGGATGGACGACCGACCTACTGCCTCCCTCCCTCCCTCCCTGACCAGCGCCGGGTCGTAACGCTGATCAAGGCCCGGTCAGCACTTAGTCGTTTTTCGAACTACTACCGCCGGCACACTGACGAACGGATGGACGACCGACCTACTGCCTCCCTCCCTCCCTCCCTGACCAGCGCTGGGTCGTAACGCTGATCAAGGCCCGGTCAGCCCTTAGTCGTTTTTCGAACAACCATCACTGCCGGCACACTGACAAACGGACGGACAACCGACCTACTGCCTCCCTCCCTCCCTCAATGCTCTGGGTCGTAACGCTGATCAAGGCCCGGTCAGCACTTAGTCGTTTTTCGAACAACCACCGCCGGCACACTGACGAACGAACGGACGACCGACCTACTGCCACCCTCCCTCCCTTCCTGACCGGTGCCGGGTCGTAACGCTGTTCATGGCCCGGTCAGCACTTAGTCGTTTTTCGAACAACAACCGCCGACACACTGACTAACTGGCGGACGACTGTCCTAGTGCCTCCCTCCCTCCCTCACTGCGCCGGGTCGTAACGCTGATCGTGGCCCGGTCAGCACTTAGTCGTTTTTCGAACAACCACCGCCGGCACACTGACGAACGGATGGACGACCGACCTACTGCCTCCCTCCCTCCCTCCCTCACTGCACCGGGTCGTAACGCTGATCAAGGCCCGGTCAGCACTTAGTCGTTTTTCGAACAACCACCGCCGGCACACTGACGAACGGACGGACGACCGACCTACTGCCTCCCTCCCTCCCTCACTGCACCGGGTCGTAACGCTGATCAAGGCCCGGTCAGCACTTAGTCGTTTTTCGAACTACCACCGCCGGCACACTGACGAACGGATGGACGACCGACCTACTGCCTCCCTCCCTCCCTCCCTGACCAGCGCCGGGTCGTAACGCTGATCAAGGCCCGGTCAGCACTTAGTCGTTTTTCGAACTACTACCGCCGGCACACTGACGAACGGATGGACGACCGACCTACTGCCTCCCTCCCTCCCTCCCTGACCAGCGCTGGGTCGTAACGCTGATCAAGGCCCGGTCAGCCCTTAGTCGTTTTTCGAACAACCATCACTGCCGGCACACTGACAAACGGACGGACAACCGACCTACTGCCTCCCTCCCTCCCTCAATGCTCTGGGTCGTAACGATGATCAAGGCCCGGTCAGCACTTAGTCGTTTTTCGAACTACCACCGCCGGCACACTGACGAACGAACGGACGACCGACCTACTGCCACCCTCCCTCCCTTCCTTACCGGTGCCGGGTCGTAACGCTGTTCATGGCCCGGTCAGCACTTAGTCGTTTTTCGAACAACAACCGCCGACACACTGACTAACGGGCGGACGACTGTCCTAGTGCCTCCCTCCCTCCCTCACTGCACCGGGTCGTAACGCTGATCAAGGCCCGGTCAGCACTTAGTCGTTTTTCGAACAACCACCGCCGGCACACTGACGAACGGATGGTCGACGGACCTACTACCTCCCTCCCTCCCTCCCTCACTGCACCGGGTCGTAACGCTGAACAAGACCCGGTCAGCACTTAGTCGTTTTTCGAACAACCACCGCCGGCACACTGACGAACGGACGGACAACCGACCTACTGACTCCCTCCCTCCCTCACTGCACCGGGTCGTAACGCTGATCAAGGCCCGGTCAGCACTTAGTCGTTTTTCGAAAAACAACCGCCGACACACTTACTAACGGGCGGACGACTGTCCTACTGCCTCCCTCCCTCCCTCCCTGACCGATGCCGGGTCGTAACGCTGATCAAGGCCCGGTCAGCACTTAGTCGTTTTTCGAACCACCACCGCCGGCACACTGACGAACGGACGGACGACCGACCTACTGCCACCCTCCTTCCCTCCCTGACCGGTGCCGGATCGTCACGCTGATCATGGCCCGGTCAGCACTTAGTCTTTTTCCAACAACTACCGCCGGTACACTGACGAACGGACGGACGACCGACCTACTGCCCCCTCCCTCCCTGACCGGCAACGCTGATCAAGGCCCGGTCAGCACTTAGTCGTTTTTTCGAACAACCACCGCCGTCACACTGACGAACGGACGACCGACCTACTGCCTCCCTCCCTCCCTCCCTCACTGCTCCGGGTCGTAACGCTGATCAAGGCCCGGTCAGCACTTAGTCGTTTTTCGAACAACCACCACCGGCACACTGACGAACGAACGGACGACCGACCTACTGCCACCCTCCCTCCCTTCCTGACCGGTGCCGGGTCGTAACGCTGTTCATGGCCCGGTCAGCACTTAGTCGTTTTTCGAACAACAACCGCCGACACACTGACTAACGGGCGGACGACAGTCCTACTGCCTCCCTCCCTCCCTCCCTCACTGCACCGGGTCGTAACGCTGATCAAGACCCGGTTAGCACTTAGTCGTTTTTCGAACAACCACCGCCGGCACACTGACGAACGGACGGACGACCGACCTACTGCCTCCCTCCCTCCCTCACTGCACCGGGTCGTAACGCTGATCAAGGCCCGGTCAGCACTTAGTCGTTTTTCGAACTACTACCGCCGGCACACTGACGAACGGATGGACGACCGACCTACTGCCTCCCTCCCTCCCTCCCTGACCAGCGCCGGGTCGTAACGCTGATCAAGGCCCGGTCAGCACTTAGTCGTTTTTCGAACTACTACCGCCGGCACACTGACGAACGGATGGACGACCGACCTACTGCCTCCCTCCCTCCCTCCCTGACCAGCGCTGGGTCGTAACGCTGATCAAGGCCCGGTCAGCCCTTAGTCGTTTTTCGAACAACCATCACTGCCGGCACACTGACAAACGGACGGACAACCGACCTACTGCCTCCCTCCCTCCCTCAATGCTCTGGGTCGTAACGCTGATCAAGGCCCGGTCAGCACTTAGTCGTTTTTCGAACAACCACCGCCGGCACACTGACGAACGAACGGACGACCGACCTACTGCCACCCTCCCTCCCTTCCTGACCGGTGCCGGGTCGTAACGCTGTTCATGGCCCGGTCAGCACTTAGTCGTTTTTCGAACAACAACCGCCGACACACTGACTAACTGGCGGACGACTGTCCTAGTGCCTCCCTCCCTCCCTCACTGCGCCGGGTCGTAACGCTGATCGTGGCCCGGTCAGCACTTAGTCGTTTTTCGAACAACCACCGCCGGCACACTGACGAACGGATGGACGACCGACCTACTGCCTCCCTCCCTCCCTCCCTCACTGCACCGGGTCGTAACGCTGATCAAGGCCCGGTCAGCACTTAGTCGTTTTTCGAACAACCACCGCCGGCACACTGACGAACGGACGGACGACCGACCTACTGCCTCCCTCCCTCCCTCACTGCACCGGGTCGTAACGCTGATCAAGGCCCGGTCAGCACTTAGTCGTTTTTCGAACTACCACCGCCGGCACACTGACGAACGGATAGACGACCGACCTACTGCCTCTCTCCCTCCCTCCCTGACCAGCGCCGGGTCGTAACGCTGATCAAGGCCCGGTCAGCACTTAGTCGTTTTTCGAACTACTACCGCCGGCACACTGACGAACGGATGGACGACCGACCTACTGCCTCCCTCCCTCCCTCCCTGACCAGCGCTGGGTCGTAACGCTGATCAAGGCCCGGTCAGCCCTTAGTCGTTTTTCGAACAACCATCACTGCCGGCACACTGACAAACGGACGGACAACCGACCTACTGCCTCCCTCCCTCCCTCAATGCTCTGGGTCGTAACGATGATCAAGGCCCGGTCAGCACTTAGTCGTTTTTCGAACTACCACCGCCGGCACACTGACGAACGAACGGACGACCGACCTACTGCCACCCTCCCTCCCTTCCTTACCGGTGCCGGGTCATAACGCTGTTCATGGCCCGGTCAGCACTTAGTCGTTTTTCGAACAACAACCGCCGACACACTGACTAACGGGCGGACGACTGTCCTAGTGCCTCCCTCCCTCCCTCACTGCACCGGGTCGTAACGCTGATCAAGGCCCGGTCAGCACTTAGTCGTTTTTCGAACAACCACCGCCGGCACACTGACGAACGGATGGTCGACGGACCTACTACCTCCCTCCCTCCCTCCCTCACTGCACCGGGTCGTAACGCTGAACAAGACCCGGTCAGCACTTAGTCGTTTTTCGAACAACCACCGCCGGCACACTGACGAACGGACGGACAACCGACCTACTGACTCCCTCCCTCCCTCACTGCACCGGGTCGTAACGCTGATCAAGGCCCGGTCAGCACTTAGTCGTTTTTCGAAAAACAACCGCCGACACACTTACTAACGGGCGGACGACTGTCCTACTGCCTCCCTCCCTCCCTCCCTGACCGATGCCGGGTCGTAACGCTGATCAAGGCCCGGTCAGCATTTAGTCGTTTTTCGAACCACCACCGCCGGCACACTGACGAACGGACGGACGACCGACCTACTGCCACCCTCCTTCCCTCCCTGACCGGTGCCGGATCGTCACGCTGATCATGGCCCGGTCAGCACTTAGTCTTTTTCCAACAACTACCGCCGGTACACTGACGAACGGACGGACGACCGACCTACTGCCCCCTCCCTCCCTGACCGGCAACGCTGATCAAGGCCCGGTCAGCACTTAGTCGTTTTTTCGAACAACCACCGCCGTCACACTGACGAACGGACGACCGACCTACTGCCTCCCTCCCTCCCTCCCTCACTGCACCGGGTCGTAACGCTGATCAAGGCCCGGTCAGCACTTAGTCGTTTTTCGAACAACCACCGCCGGCACACTGACGAACGGACGGACGACCGACCTACTGCCTCCCTCCCTCCCTCCCTGACCGGTGCCGGGTCGTAACGCTGATCAAGGCCCGGTCAGCACTTAGTCGTTTTTCGAACTACCACCGCCGGCACACTGACGAACGAACGGACGACCGACCTACTGCCACCCTCCCTCCCTTCCTGACCGGTGCCGGGTAATAACGCTGTTCATGGCCCGGTCAGCACTTAGTCGTTTTTCAAACAACAACCGCCGACACACTGACTAACGGGCGGACGACTGTCCTAGTGCCTCCCTCCCTCCCTCACTGCACCGGGTCGTAACGCTGATCAAGGCCCGGTCAGCACTGAGTCGTTTTTCGAACAACCACCGCCGGCACACTGACGAACGGATGGTCGACGGACCTACTACCTCCCTCCCTCCCTCCCTCACTGCACCGGGTCGTAACGCTGATCAAGGCCCGGTCAGCACTTAGTCGTTTTTCGAACAACCACCGCCGGCACACTGACGAACGGATGGACGACCGACCTACTGCCTCCCTCCCTCCCTCCCTCACTGCACCGGGTCGTAACGCTGATCAAGACCCGGTCAGCACTTAGTCGTTTTTCGAACAACCACCGCCGGCACACTGACGAACGGACGGACAACCGACCTACTGTCCTCCTCCCTCCCACACTGCTCCGGGTCGTAACGCTGATCAAGGCCCGGTCAGCACTTAGTCGTTTTTCGAACTACCACCGCCGGCACACTGACGAACGAACGGACGACCGACCTACTGCCACCCTCCCTCCCTTCCTGACCGGTGCCGGGTCGTAACGCTGATTAAGGCCCGGTCAGCACTTAGTCGTTTTTCAAACAACAACCGCCGACACACTGACTAACGGGCGGACGACTGTCCTAGTGCCTCCCTCCCTCCCTCACTGCACCGGGTCGTAACGCTGATCAGGGCCCGGTCAGCACTTAGTCGTTTTTCGAACAACCACCGCCGGCACACTGACGAACGGATGGTCGATGGACCTACTACCTCCCTCCCTCCCTCCCTCACTGCACCGGGTCGTAACGCTGATCAAGGCCCGGTCAGCACTTAGTCGTTTTTCGAACAACCACCGCCGGCACACTGACGAACGGATGGACGACCGACCTACTGCCTCCCTCCCTCCCTCCCTCACTGCACCGGGTCGTAACGCTGATCAAGACCCGGTCAGCACTTATTCGTTTTTCGAACAACCACCGCCGGCACACTGACGAACGGACGGACAACCGACCTACTGCCTCCCTCCCTCCCTCACTGCACCGGGTCGTAACGCTGATCAAGGCCCGGTCAGCACTTAGTCGTTTTTCGAAAAACAACCGCCGACACACTAACTAACGGGCGGACGACTGTCCTACTGCCTCCCTCCCTCCCTCCCTGACCGGTGCCGGGTCGTAACGCTGATCAAGGCCCGGTCAGCACTTAGTCGTTTTTCGAACCACCACCGCCGGCACACTGACGAACGGACGGACGACCGACCTACTGCCACCCTCCTTCCCTCCCTGACCGGTGCCGGATCGTCACGCTGATCATGGCCCGGTCAGCACTTAGTCTTTTTCGAACAACTACCGCCGGCACACTGACGATTGGACGGACGACCGACCTACTGCCCCCTCCCTCCCTGACCGGCAACGCTGATCAAGGCCCGGTCAGCACTTAGTCGTTTTTCGAAAAACAACCGCCGACACACTAACTAACGGGCGGACGACTGTCCTACTGCCTCCCTCCCTCCCTCCCTGACCGGTGCCGGGTCGTAACGCTGATCAAGGCCCGGTCAGCACTTAGTCGTTTTTCGAACCACCACCGCCGGCACACTGACGAACGGACGGACGACCGACCTACTGCCACCCTCCTTCCCTCCCTGACCGGTGCCGGATCGTCACGCTGATCATGGCCCGGTCAGCACTTAGTCTTTTTCGAACAACCACCGCCGTCACACTGACGAACGGACGACCGACCTACTGCCTCCCTCCCTCCCTCCCTCACTGCACCGGGTCGTAACGCTGATCAAGGCCCGGTCAGCACTTAGTCGTTTTTCGAACAACCACCGCCGGCACACTGACGAACGGACGGACGACCGACCTACTGCCTCCCTCCCTCCCTCCCTGACCGGTGCTGGGTCGTAACGCTGATCAAGGCCCGGTCAGCACTTAGTCGTTTTTCGAACAACCACCACCGGCACACTGACGAACGAACGGACGACCGACCTACTGCCACCCTCCCTCCCTTCCTGACCGGTGCCGGGTCGTAACGCTGTTCATGGCCCGGTCAGCACTTAGTCGTTTTTCGAACAACAACCGCCGACACACTGACTAACGGGCGGACGACAGTCCTAGTGCCTCCCTCCCTCCCTCACTGCGCCGGGTCGTAACGCTGATCATGGCCCGGTCAGCACTTAGTCGTTTTTCGAACAACCACCGCCGGCACACTGACGAACGGATGGACGACCGACCTACTGCCTCCCTCCCTCCCTCCCTCACTGCACCGGGTCGTAACGCTGATCAAACCCGGTCAGCACTTAGTCGTTTTTCGAACAACCACCGCCGGCACACTGACGAACGGACGGACGACCGACCTACTGCCTCCCTCCCTCCCTCACTGCACCGGGTCGTAACGCTGATCAAGGCCCGGTCAGCACTTAGTCGTTTTTCGAACTACCACCGCCGGCACACTGACGAACGGATGGACGACCGACCTACTGCCTCCCTCCCTCCCTCCATGACCAGCGCCGGGTCGTAACGCTGATCAAGGCCCAGTCAGCACTTAGTCGTTTTTCGAACTACTACCGCCGGCACACTGACGAACGGATGGACGACCGACCTACTGCCTCCCTCCCTCCCTCCCTGACCAGCGCTGGGTCGTAACGCTGATCAAGGCCCGGTCAGCCCTTAGTCGTTTTTTGAACAACCATCACTGCCGGCACACTGACAAACGGACGGACAACCGACCTACTGCCTCCCTCCCTCCCTCAATGCTCTGGGTCGTAACGCTGATCAAGGCCCGGTCAGCACTTTGTCGTTTTTCGAACTACCACCGCCGGCACACTGACGAACGGACGGAAGACCGACCTACTGCCTCCCTCCCTCCCTCCCTGACCGGTGCCGGGTCGTAACGCTGATCAAGGCCCGGTCAGCACTTAGTCGTTTTTCGAACAACCACCGTCGGCACAATGACGAACGAACGGACGACCGACCTACTGCCACCCTCCCTCCCTTCCTGACCGGTGCCGGGTCGTAACGCTGTTCATGGCCCGGTCAGCACTTAGTCGTTTTTCGAACAACAACCGCCGACACACTGACTAACGGGCGGACGACTGTCCTAGTGCCTCCCTCCCTCCCTCACTGCGCCGGGTCGTAACGCTGATCATGGCCCGGTCAGCACTTAGTCGTTTTTCGAACAACCACCGCCGGCACACTGACGAACGGATGGACGACCGACCTACTGCCTCCCTCCCTCCCTCACTGCACCGGGTCGTAACGCTGATCAAGGCCCGGTCAGCACTTAGTCGTTTTTCGAACAACCACCGCCGGCACACTGACGAACGGATGGACGACCGACCTACTGTCCCCCTCCCTCCCACACTGCTCCGGGTCGTAACGCTGATCAAGGCACGGTCAGCACTTAGTCGTTTTTCGAACTACCACCGCCGGCACACTGACGAACGAACGGACGACCGACCTACTGCCACCCTCCCTCCCTTCCTGACCGGTGCCGGGTCGTAACGCTGTTCATGGCCCGGTCAGCACTTAGTCGTTTTTCAAACAACAACCGCCGACACACTGACTAACGGGCGGACGACTGTCCTAGTGCCTCCCTCCCTCCCTCACTGCACCGGGTCGTAACGCTGATCAAGGCCCGGTCAGCACTTAGTCGTTTTTCGAACAACCACCGCCGGCACACTGACGAACGGATGGTCGACGGACCTACTACCTCCCTCCCTCCCTCACTGCACCGGGTCGTAACGCTGATCAAGGCCCGGTCAGCACTTAGTCGTTTTTCGAACAACCACCACCGTCACACTGACGAACGGATGGACGACCGACCTACTGCCTCCCTCCCTCCCTCCCTCACTGCACCGGGTCGTAACGCTGATCAAGACCCGGTCAGCACTTAGTCGTTTTTCGAACAACCACCGCCGGCACACTGACGAACGGACGGACAACCGACCTACTGCCTCCCTCCCTCCCTCACTGCACCGGGTCGTAACGCTGATCAAGGCCCGGTCAGCACTTAGTCGTTTTTCGAAAAACAACCGCCGACACACTAACTAACGGGCGGACGACTGTCCTACTGCCTCCCTCCCTCCCTCCCTGACCGGTGACGGGTCGTAACGCTGATCAAGGCCCGGTCAGCACTTAGTCGTTTTTCGAACCACCACCGCCGGCACACTGACGAACGGACGGACGACCGACCTACTGCCACCCTCCTTCCCTCCCTGACCGGTGCCGGATCGTCACGCTGATCATGGCCCGGTCAGCACTTAGTCTTTTTCGAACAACTACCGCCGGCACACTGACGAACGGACGGACGACCGACCTACTGCCCCCTCCCTCCCTGACCGGCAACGCTGATCAAGGCCCGGTCAGCACTTAGTCGTTTTTTCGAACAACCACCGCCGTCACACTGACGAACGGACGGACGACCGACCTACTTCCTCCTTCCTTCCCTCACTGCACCGGGTCGTAACGCTGATCTAGGCCCGGTCAGCACTTAGTCGTTTTTCGAACAACCATCACTGCCGGCACACTGACGAATGGACGGACGACCGACCTACTGCCTCCCTCCCTCCCTCACTGCACCGGGTCGTAACGCTGATCAAGGCCCGGTCAGCACTTAGTCGTTTTTCGAACCAGCACTGACGGCAGACTAACTAACGGGCGGACGATTGTCCAACTGCCTCCCTCTCTCCCTCCCTCACTGCGCCGGGTCGTAATGCTGATCAAGGCCCGGTCAGTAATAGGGGTAATAGGCTTTCAGATCAAAGGTCGAACGGTCGAGCTCGTAAAAAATGAAAAACATAAAAATAATAACAATTTCTACTTGAATTACTCGCGAAACTCATAAAAATGAAAAATAAATTCTCACACGCTCGAATTTATTTTTCATTTTTATGAGTTTCACTCCTAATTCAAGTAGAAATTGTAATTATTTTTATGTTTTTCATTTTTACTCACCCGCCCGTTCAACCTTTAACCCGAAAGCCTATTACCCCTATTACTCTTCAAATATTCATATATATGAATAACATTTAAATCATTGAACTTCTAAAATCAATTTTAATAAAAAATATAGTATTAAAATGGAAGCAAATAAGTACTACTGCCCAACATGTAATATCGATATAGATAAATCCCAAAAAGCAAGACACAATAAAACTAGAACACATTTAGAGAATAAATTGAAACTAGAGTATAAAGATGATATATTAGAAACTAAATTAGAAGAATTAAAGAATGAAAAAGAAACATATAAATGTGATACATGTAATCAATCATTCAGTGATAAAAGATATTATAAAGAACATTTAAAATCTATAAGTCATATTAGAAATAAGAATAATGATATTTTAGGTGAAGATTATTTTGATAATGATAATGATAAGAAACAGAAGACAATTAAAAGAATAAAAAATAAATTAAACAATAAAAGACCATATATGGAAGATGTAAGAAATTATATTAATTCATTAGATAATAAAAAAGATATAGAGATAACCGAAGCATTTAAAAGTGATATTGGTCCAGCAGCTATCGAGTTTAAATTTCATAAAGGAAAAACAATAGAAGAAAATAAAAAACATTTAGATAATATGAAAGAAATAACAAAAATAATTACAGATGTTGAATATCCAAAAATTAGTATATCAGTTAAAGTTAAATTTATAAAATCTGAAGATAAACCAATATATAATATAAATTCTCATTCACAACATATTATATCTAAACAACATATAGATGATAAATTAGATAAATGTTATAATGAAGTAAAAACTAAAATAGAAGAGAAATATTTTGAAGGATCTGGTTTAATATTTGATGAGATAATATTTATAACTTTACATGTTTATAACACAAAATATAATAAGTTAACTAAATCAAAACCAATTGATGAAAATAATTTATCATATTATAAAGAACCTGATATTGAAGCATCAAGTTATATTTAACTACCATTTAAAACTAATGCTGTAATAAATGTACAAAATTTTGATGATAAATGTTTACTATGGACTATAATAAGTTGTTTACATCCTGCAACTTATAATATTTGTAGATTAACTCATTATAAACAATTTGAAAATAATTATAAGATAGATAAGTATCCTGTTAGAATTAAAAATATTCCAAAAATAGAAAGAGATAATAATATAAAGATAAATGTATTTGATTTAACTAAATTACCAAATACAAAAGGTAACAACATAAAACATTATACATTAGAACCTTTATATCTATCAAAAGATTATGATTCAAATGATGTTATAGATATACTATATTATGAGAATCATTATATGTGGATTAAACAAATAGATTTATTTTTTAGAACAGAAAGTGATCACCATAATAAAATATATCTTTGTAGAAAATGTTTACATAAATTTAGTAATGAAAGTACATTATTAAATCATAAACAACTATGTGATAATCATGATTATTGTAAATTAGTTTTACCAAATGAAAAAGATAAAATATTAGAATTCAAAAAATATGATTACAAAAATAAAGTACCATTTGTAATATATGGAGATTTTGAATCATTAAATAAAGAATTAACAGATAAAGATAGAAAAGATATATATTATAAAAGAAAGAAATTAAATTCTAATGAAAGTGATTATTCAGATCCTATAATAACAAATACTATTAAAAAAATTCATCAAAGTGCTGCAGCTTTCGGGTTACATATTAAATCTGATTATCCAGAACTAATTGAAAGTGAATATTATAATTACAGAAATGAAAATGTTATCAATCATTTTTGTGACTTATTAATTGAATATGAAATAAGATTTAGTAAATTATTGAATACAAATATAGAAATTATAATGACAGAAAAAGATAAAGAAGAATTTGCGTTTGCAGGTAAATGTTATTATTGTGAAAAGATATTTAATTATAAAGATAAAAAAATAAGAGACCATGATCATTTGAACGGAAAGTTTAGAGGCGCGGCACATGAGAATTGTAATTTGCAAGCAAAGAAAATCAATTTTGTCCCCATTATATTTCACAATTTATCGGGGTATGATGCACATTTATTCATCAAACAGTTATGTCATAAAATAGAAGAAATTAATAATGAAATAGAAAGATTAAATTCAAATAGATCAAAAGATAAAATACCAACTTATAAATTTAGAATGTTAGCAAAAACATCTGAGAATTATATATCTTTCCAATTTGGATGCTTAAGATTTATAGATTCATATAGATTTTTAAGTAGTTCATTAGACAATCTATCAAAATCATTAGTTGATGATGAATTAAAGATATTAAAAGAATATTACCCAAATAATGATGATTTTCAATTAATGAGATATAAAGGAGCAATTCCATATTCTTTCTATAAAAATCATAATGATTTTAAAATAACTGAATTATTGAAAGAACAATTTTATGATGAATTAAAAAATGAATATGTTAAAGATGAAGTCTATAATAGAACATTGAATATTTGGAATCATTTCAAAATAGAAAATCATGGGCAATTAGTAGATTTATATTTAAAATCAGATGTATTATTATTAACTGATATATTCGAAAGGTTTAGAGATGTAAACCTAAAATATTTTAACATTGATCCTTGTCATTGTTATTCTAGCCCAGTATTAACATGGGATTGTGGATTAAAATTTACAGATATAAAAATGGATTTGTTAACAAATATAGATCAATTACTATTATTTGAAAAATCTATAAGAGGAGGTGTTTCAGGTGTATTGGGTGATAGATATTTCAATGTAAATGATAATCCTGGATATAAATTATTATACATAGATGCAAATAATCTTTATGGTTGGGCAATGATGGAACCACAACCTTATGGGATGTTTGAAATAACTGAAGTTTTACAAATTGATAAATTTGATTGGAAGAAAAGAATCCTAGATATTGCAGATGATTCAGATATTGGTTACTTCTTTGTTGTAGACTTGGAATATCCTGAAAATATTAAATTCAAATCTAGAAATCTAGCTTACTGTCCCGAACATAAAACTGTAACTCATGAAGAATTATCAAATTACCAAAAAAGAATTAAACCCGAAAATCATATTCATACAGAAAAGTTAATGGTAACTCAAGAAGATAAATATAATTATGTAGTACATTATAGAATGTTGAAGTTTTATTTGAGACAAGGAATGATATTAAAAAAAGTACATAGATATATTTCATTTAGTCAATCGAAGTGGTTAGAAAAATATATAGATTTTAACACCAAACAGAGAACTGAAGCTAAAACTGATTTTGAGAAAGATTTCTTCAAGTTAATGAATAATGCATTCTATGGTAAGACTTGTGAAAATATTAGAAATAGAAATGATATTGAGTTAGTTAGTAATGGTAAAAGGATAAGGCATTTACAATCATATCCTAAGTTTATAGGTAACAGAATATTTGATGAAAATTTAGCTGCAGTTAAAATGAGAAGAACTTCAATGAAGTTCAATAAACCTATTTATGTTGGCGCTTCAGTTTTAGAATTATCAAAATTACTAATGTATGAATTCTATTATAATATATTACAACCTCATTTTGGAGAAAAACATATAGAAATACTATATTTTGATACTGACAGTTACATATTAAAGATAAAAACTGATAACATAACAGATGATTTAAAAACATTAAAACATCATTTTGATTTCAGTAACTATCCTAAAAATCATGAATTGTTTAGCAATGATAATAAAAAAGTTCCCGGTAAATTCAAAGATGAATTAGGTGGTGAAGAAATGATAGAGTTCATCGGTATTAGATCTAAAATGTATTCATATAAAACTAAAGAACATGAAGCTAAAAAGTTAAAAGGAATAACCAAAAGTGTAGTAGAAAAGAATATTCATTTTAAAGATTACATCAATTGTATATTTAATGAAGAAGTTAGAAAACATAAGATGAAATGTTTAAGATCTGAAGATCATGAAATGTATATTGAAGAGATAGAGAAGATAAGTCTAAACCCATTTGATGATAAAAGATATATTTTAGATGATGGAATCCACACAGTCGCCTATGGTTGCAATTTAGATGAATATATAAAATTCAAAAGAGAAGAAACAAAAGAAAATGAGATAATGAAAAGGATTCTAGCGTGTTAATCAATTTCAATAAAAATTTGTATAATAAATGGAGAGTAAACAAGTACACAGTGAATTCTTAGATAGAATTAAAGATACTTCAAGCGTCAAATCTGTAGATTATAAATTTAAAAAACTAACTGAGTTAACAATTCACAAGAAATATTTAATTACTAACATTGAAACAATTACTAATAAATATGGAGATAAATTAGTAATTCATTTAGAATATGAAGGATTAAAAGGAAATAAATATAAATTCAGAACTTATTTACCAGATAGATTTCATAGATTATCAAGTGAAGATTTAGAAGAATTATGTTCTGGTGATTTCTATTTCGTATACAAAGGTAAGAATGAAAAAGGGCACCATGAAATAGATTTCGAATAAGAAAATATGTAAAATAAATGGTGGAATTAAAAGAATACAGAATATTTGTAGATTCTAGAAAACTTACAAATTATAAATCTCATAATTTACTAGTTCAATTAGATAGAGAATTTAAGAATTGTGTAGATTTAAAATTAGTTAATATAAGTTTATGTAATTCTTTTTACAATGTATCGGATAAAACTTTTGAACATAGAGGGTTTATGATTTATATGAGAAATAAAGATAAATGGTTTCATATATTTTTAAAACCAGGATTATATAATTTAGAATCATTAGCGCAGGAAATTAATAGAAGAGCTCGGTTGAAAATCGGGGGCACTTCTGTATTTGAAATTAAATTTAATAAAATTGATAGTACTAATAAAATAAGAATAAAGATATCTAATGAACAACATAAATTTATGGTAAACAAACCACTGGCTAAAATGTTAGGAATTAAACCGCTTACAGTTACTGGAAACGCAGAAGGCAGCTCAAAACCTTTTACACACTTTTATATTTATTGCAATTTAATCGAGCCTACAAAAACTTTCGAAGCAACTAAAGAAACAATTTGTAATTCTAGTATACTAAATATTTTACCGCTAAAAAATGTTAAACAATTTGGAACTCAAATAAATTATAATTTAACAGAATGTGATTTTAAACCATGCATTCCTAAATTTAATAATTTTAAATTAGAAATTAGAAATCAAAATGGATATTTAATTGATTTGAATAACTTTCCTGTGATATATGAATTAGTTATAAGATGTAAAGAGTAATTTTTTCACTATATAAATGAATATAACTGTCGGACCGAGTATATGTTTTGGATTTGATTTTAAACGTGAGAAAGAAATGAAATTAAACGTTAATGATGTAATTACACATATTAAAAATATTGCATTTTCTAATGAAACAACATTTGAGTATGAAACAACAATAGATAAAGAAACTTTTAATGTAGAAAAGATTACTGAGTCTTTAAGATTTTACGAATTAGATGAAGATTTTATCATCGATGATATTAAAAAAATAATAATTGAAATATATGATAATCATAAAACTAGTAATGAAATAAATGTTGAATTAATCATAAATAAGTTAACTAAATATTTTGATGATAGTAATTTTTTTGATAAATAAATGAGTGATAATAAGTGGATAATAACTGGATTATATAATGGCGCATTACTATCAGTTGGAACGGTTGGTTATTCAATGGTATTAAAAAAAGTATTCAAAATGGGAAGTGTTAATGTTGATAGATTTGATATCAATGATATTCTAAAATTAACATTAGCAGTTACTTTATCTAATTTAACTATTGATTATTTGGAAAAACAAAAATATATTCCTCCCATATAAATGCATAATTTTTTTTGCTAAATAAATGGCTTCTGCAATTATAACTATTATAGGATCGGCAATTGTTAACGCTTTAGCATTTACTGGTGGTGGTTATTTATTTAAACATATTGATAAAAATAGTTCATTAGGAGAACAAAGAAGACATAATTTAGCGTTAGAGAAATATAATAAAGCTGCAGAAGAATATAGAGAAAAGAGGCAAAACTGTATGGATTACATCAATAAAGAATTATATGATCAGAAGATTTCACGTAGAGATTTTCAATCAGTTGATGATGCAATGAGTTTATATAACGCGGTAACCAATAAAGAAAAATTACATCTATACAAACCTAAATTATCAGATTATTATACCCCAAGTAAAGAACAACAGAAATATGAAATAATATGGATTTTAGGTGGAACTGTTATTGTTATATTTGTTGCTTATAAGTTTACTAATTAGTAATTTTTATTCTAAATAAATGGAAGATAAAGTTGATAATATTGATATTATTCCTCATGATATAAATAAAACTAAATTAAAAACATATTTAGAAAAACAAATATTAGAATTTGAAAGTGACTTAAAGATAAAAAAGAAAAAATATTTAAAAAGTAAAATTATATATTATTTGATTATAAGTGGTTCGGTTACAATTAGTTCTGTAATAACATTTCTAGCAATATTCAGTCCATTAACACCTTTAGCTATATCAATTGGTGTATTAGGATTAAGTTCAAGTGTTTTAACTGGTATAAGTTCAAAATTAAATATAAAAAGTAATAAAGAAAAAATTAAAACTAATATAAAAGAAATTAATAAATTAAAGAATACACTAGATTATATAATAAGTTTAAATGGTCATATAACAGTTGAAGAACAAGATAAATTATTAAAAGAATTAATAAATTATTAATTTTTTAATTATATAAATGGGGTTTCCAAAAGCTTTCCAATATAATAAATCAATTAAATATAATATTCCGGCAATAGATTTTAAGAAAAATATTACATATAAAAATATAGTTTTAAATTCATTAACTAATTTAGAAATTTATGTTAATGAATCACAGTTTTTTATTTCTAAAATGGAAAATATATTTAATACATATGAAGTTACTTTTACTCGAGATGAATATCATATATATAAAGTAAAATCTAATATGAAATATTGGCAGAATCAATTAAATTTTGCTGTTTATTGTGCAACAACAGGATGTGGAATAAGTTGGAATGATCATTTAAATAACTTAGATAAAAATTTAAAGTATTCTGATTTAAAATTAATTCACACAATATTTAGATTTCACACATATTTTCAAATCAGAATAATATTAAATGAATTAGAATGTCCTTTACCCGGGTCTAAATATTTTAAAGAATTAGATAATAATATTAATATATCCAAGTTTTATAAAATATGTAATGAATTTAATATAAATATTAATTCCGATTTCAGAGCGCATGGTAAATTGCAAGGTGTTGGTGAAGAGTACGAAATAAAAAGAATTGATTATATGCATAGAATTTCAGCTTATCATAATTATAAAATTGATAATAATAATGGTTGGGTTAATTTCATTTTAGAAAATGGTGAAGGTTTTA
Organism: Tubulanus polymorphus; assembly: GCF_964204645.1. Taxonomy (NCBI): domain Eukaryota; kingdom Metazoa; phylum Nemertea; class Palaeonemertea; order Tubulaniformes; family Tubulanidae; genus Tubulanus; species Tubulanus polymorphus. The sequence goes on from NC_134036.1 coordinate 7,545,069, forward strand.
CAAAATCAGGTATACAAAGAATAAATCAATCTATTAGAATTTATTTGATATGTATTTTAGGCGCCCAAGTTGAAACAAGATCCCCAATAATTGGAAATGATAACACTTCATTCGATGCGCAGAAACAGTTTAAAGTTTTATTTGAAGATTCAATTCATAATGATAAAAATAGATCGATTCCAGAAAACATTATAAGATATCAAAATTATTTAGATAAATCTCATGTAAGACTTAATTATTGTATAGGCCCTAATCTATTAATTATTTCTAATGATTTAGTATTAAAGATGGGAAATATAATTGGTTATAATAATCTAATTAAAACTGCAACAATAAATAATTCATTTGGGTTAAATGATATAAATAAAAAGATTATTACTGCTCCAAAATTAATGGAAGGTGAAAAAAATAAAAAACACATTCAATCAACAGAAACTAAAACGAATAATATTAAATTAAATAATGATTCTAAAATAAAAGATTATAATACATCAGAAGATATAAAAACTGATAAAATTCAACATGATATAATTAAACTAAATGATGATAATAAATCCCATGAAAATACTAAATTAGCTATAACTTGTATAGGAATTGTAATCGGAGGAATATTATATTTTAAATTTTAATTTTTTTTATTATGTAAATGGATGTAGAAGGTGGAGAAGATTATGAAATGGGAGAAATGGGAAATAATAATGAAGGATATATTGATGATGATTATAATGATGCAGAAACTAATATTGATAATGATGATGAATCAGCATATAATTCTAATTTAGCAGATAGTGGTTCTAAAGCCCCATCAACAGATGAATTTGATAGAAGAACTAGATCGAGAATAAATCCTGAAAATGAAAATCAAGGTTTAAAAAAGGAAGATTTAGAAAATATTGGATTTATATATAAGTTTCAACGTGTATTTAAAGATTCTGGATATAATATAAATAATAGAGGCGCCAGACTTTTAGTACAAGATTTAAAGTTTTTAGATGGTGAATATTATTATCGTTTGAAAGATGATTATTATATTGATATCTCTTATAAAAAAGGAGAAAAAATTATAGCAAAATCAACTTTGCTTAAGTCTGACTCATTACTATCTAGAATTAAGAGAATAAGAAATAGTAATGAAATAGAAGATGTAACGCAAGAAGAAATGAAAAAAAATAGAAAAGAATTCAAACAAAGAATTAATGAATTATTTGAAACAATCGATAATAATTTAGAAACAGAAACAACTTCTGAACAGAATATAACTTCCAAAACTAGTAAACTTAAATCAAACACTGAAGTTCAAACTGAAAAACTTTTACCGAATGGATTACTTGATGCAACAGATCAAGAAATAGAAGCTTTAAGTATGTTTTCTAAAAAAACAATTAGAGAAATAATAAGTATACGAAATGATGCCGATAAAATTGCTCGCGAAAAACATATTAGATATAATAAAATTAAACCTTTAGAAAATAAATTATTTGACACCAGAAAAGAATTAGAACAATTAAAATTAGATAGAGAATTTAAAGTTATTGAAGAAATTGAATTTAAAAAAAGAAATGCATATTTAGAAAAAGAAATTGATGATTTAGAATATAACATAGAATTTCAGAAAGAAAAAATGAAATTATTATTAAAATCATATGATTATTGTATTAATAGATTAAAAGTTGTTGTTAAAGAGTTAATACTAAAACCAAATTCTGACATATCATTAAAAGATAGAATAAAATTATTATTTAAGTTTGAAGGAATAACAGTTCTTTCAATTCTAACAGCTGTAACTATGTTATTTACAACAATTGGTTTAGCTATATCAAATTCACTGAAACCTACTCCTACTCCCAATAAACCGGATAAACCTCCAGGTAATAATTCTATACAAGATAAAGTTAAAGATGGTTTAAAGAAATTAGCAAAATATTTATGGGAACTATCTAAAAAATCTGCTGCAGCATTGCCAGGAGTTATTGCTTCAATTGTTGGTTTTATATTGAAATCTGCAGGAAACATTATTAACTTTGCTGCTGAACATATTATTTTATTTTTAATTACAGTTGTAAGTGCTATTATTTTTGGTTTAGTAAATATGATATCAAAAAATAAATAATTAATTTTTTTTGTTAAATAAATGAGTGGGAGTTATATAAGTCCTTCGAAGAATCATAGAATATCTAATGCTATTAAAGCAGAAAGATCACATCATATAATTACTCATAACCCTTCAAATATTAATCCCGATGAAACTTTATATGTTAGAATTCCTAGATTAACACAAAATACTTTTTATGTTCCAAACAGTATTTATTTATCAGCTGATATAAAAGTAATCGGTAATAATAATAATTATGTCGTTGATAATGTTGGAAGATATTTGATTAAAAAGTTAACAATAAAGATTGGTCCGGAAACGGTTTTCTCATTAGATGATTATAATTTATTTATGCATTATAAAGATTTATGGTTAACTAAAGAAAATAGAAATAATATGATATTTCAGGGTATTCAATCAGAAAACCAAAATAAATTAAGATCAGAAGCTAATAGCGCAATATTAACTAATGATGTAGATAAATTGATAAAAAGTATATATGGAAGTAAATATAAAATTCCATTAGACTTTGAATTGATAAATAATAATGCACCTTTATATAAATACGCAATTCAAGAAGACGTTATATTTGAAATAACATTTGCTCCTGTAAATGAAATTGTATTATCTAGCGTTGTTAAAGATATGAGTTATAAATTATCGAATATATGTTTAGATTATGACACAGTAACTGATGAAAATATTACAAGTATAATTCAAACTCAATACAATCAAGGGTTTTCATTATTATATGATTATATTGATAAATTTAAAACTGTAACTATTAATGCAAATGATGAAATAATTAATGAGAATATTAACTTCCCTAGAAGATCTATTAAAGGTATATTAATATTTTTTACCATTGGAACGTATACTAATGGTGCAATAAATGTTGACAATTATTATAATCCTGAAATAACAAAAGTAGAAATAACTATCGAAGGAATAGCAAATAAAATATTTTGTCAAGGAATGAGAATGATTGATCAATGGCCAGAAATTAGAAAACATTTTATGAATGAAAAAGTGAAATCATCTGAAAATTGTAACATTAATCAAATTGATTATTATACCGGTAATAAATATGCATTATGGTTAGATTTTAGAACAACTGAAGATAATTCATTACATGGTTCTGGAAAAAAACTACAGAACACTAAAGATGGAATACAATTATTCATGACAAAGAATAAAGGAATCAAAAATTTTAAAATGCACATTTATATTATATCTGACGCGCAATTAAATATTGTAAATTCACAATTAGATAGTGTTATGTATTAAAATTTTAACTTTAATAAAAATATATATAATAAATGGAAGGAGGTAAAGTATATGAAAGAATCAAAGCTGATAAAGAAATCAATGATAATTTGTATTATGTAATACCTTATAAAAGAATAAATGAATATATTGGAACATTTTTATTAAATGAATTAAATCAATACAAAGAATATTTAATTGAACGTAATAATAATAAAAGTGGTGTTGTTAATAATAGTGTAATTGATAATAATGTAATACCTACTACTACATCTGTAATACCTACTACATCTGTAATACCTACTACATCTGTAATACCTACTACATCTGTAATACCTACTACATCTGTAATACCTACTATATCTGTAATACCCTCTACATCTAATAATGTAATACCTTCTACATCTAATAATAAAATAATATTAGATGTTAGTGAAAATAGAAATTATTGTGGTTATTGTAATGGTGAATTTTCAAACGCTCCATCAAATTGGAATAAACATATGAATACAAATTCACATATTACTAATGTTATAGAACGTGTTGGTTTAAGAGAATTTATAGAACACCCATTTAGATATGTTACAAAATTTGTTTCAAATAAAAAAGTAAATGGTAAAGAATTATATAAAGATTTTTTATTAGCAACACCTAATAAAGATGAATTAGATTTAACCGATGCTAATGAAATATTAGGATCAAACACTGTAAATGAAATATTAGGAGCAAACACTAATAAAGATGATAATGAAAATGGTACCATACGCCCACATGGTGATATAATTACAGATAAACATATTGATAATAAAGATTCTATGAAACATAAAGAAGAAACTATTGATGATATAATAGAAAGGATGAATAAGTTTAAAAATGAAACAACTATTGATGATGCGGTAAAAAGGGTGAAGAATAAGTATAAAAATAATGAAGAATTTGAAGAAGAAAATTCGGTAGAGCATTTAAATATGTTGTTAGGGTCTGATAGTGAAAGTGATTCAGAAAGTAATTATCTAACACTCGAATAATAAAAGTTGAAAATTGTATAAAATAATAGTAAATAAAAAAAGGTTTTAATTATTTAAGGTATCTAATAGGGTATCAGGTATTAGGGCATCTAATGGGGTATTAGGTATTAAGGTATCTAATGGGGTATTAGGTATTAGGGTATCTAATACATAGGTATTAGGGTATCTAATACATAGGTATACAAATAGTTATTTTATAAATTTATATTCATATGGAAATTGTAATCTCATAAGTAATTTGGAACCTTTATTATTTTTTAATTTATTCATATATTCATCATGTAATTCAGTAGGTATAATTTGATTTTCTTCTAATGATTGTTGCATAGATTTTCTATCTTTGTTGTAGAATAAAACTAGAAATCTTATATTCTCTCTAAAGTCTTTCACAATTGAATTATATTTCTGATTTAAAACCCATGTTGTTATCCCAAAATGTCTACCAGAGAAAGCTAAATAACATAACTCACTTTCTCTAATTTTAGAATCATGTAAATTTGCGCAATCATCAATAATAAATAATGTATTAGATCCTTTATAAATATCTAATGCAATTTTTATACAATTATCTAAATTATCTTTTACTGTTTTAGAATTTAATATAATAAACTTTTTATCTTTAAAAACTATATCTCTATTATACGTTTCATTCATTTCATAAGTTGGGCAGAATAATATTATATTATCGAAATGATTTTTATAAATAGTTTCTAATAAATATAATATGAAGTGTGTTTTACCACAATTTGTAACTCCAGTAACTAACATATTATGAGGTTCAAATATAAATAAATCTTTATTCATTTATTCTTTTAATTTTACCAGATAAAATCCATTCATTAAATTTATCATCATATCCTTTATATTTCACCAAAGAATACTTTTTTCCTTTAAGAGTTTTAGTTTTCAATACTTTTTCTATTTTGTATTCTATTTCATCTGGATTTGGTACTAATGATAATTCTTGTTCATAAAAATAACCTAATATTTCTTCATCTTTTAAATCAAACAATTTATAAACAAATGGTTTAGTTAATATTATCTTTTTAATCTTGAATATTTCTTCAGTAAAATTTGGGGTATAACCTTTATAAAATGTTTTTCTATATTTAGAAATTCTAACATGTTGTCCTATTTTAAATTTAGGTTCTCCAAAATCATGTGTAACAAACGCTCCATATAAATTATTCCAAACTATTTCTGAATTTTCTTCTTTTCTAGCTTGTATAGGTTTCATATTTATAGAACTATGTTTAGAATTATTATAACCTTTAACTAAATCATCTAATACATTGATATATTTATATGTTTCGTTAGCAGTAAAATATTTCCACATTCTAGCTTTCAATGTTTTATTAAATCTTTCTATAATAGATGCTTTTTTATCTGAGTGTGTTGAAAAATATTCTACATCGTTATCAGTTAATAGTTTTTTAAAATGTTTGTTATAAAATTCTTTACCTTCATCAAATTGTATTTTATCTGGAATAGCTTCTTTAAATATTAATTTGAAAGAATTTGTAACTTCTATACCAGTTTTATTTTTAATCGGGATACTCCATGCGTATCTACTGAATATATCTATAACATTTAGTATCCAAAAATATCCTTTGTTATATTCTTCTAAGTTTTTCATGTCAATTAAATCAGCTTGCCATTGTTGATCGATATATGAAACCATTACTTTTCTTGTTAAATATTTTTTATCCATCTTTTTATGAATTTGATATGTGGGTTGATTTTGTAACCATGATTTTAATTCACTATATTTTATTTTTTCTTTATCAGATTTAATTTTATCCCATAATTCCGAAACATTTGAATATGAAACTTCACTTTCTGGGTTGTAATATAACGCTCTTAAATATTGTTCTTTTTTCATCTTATTTTAATCCATTAATAATATTTTAGATTTATTTTCAATGGCTTTATGATTTGACTTATTTTCTGGTATAATAGGTTTATTGTCATCGGAATCATCTTTATCATCAGATTTGAATTTTGATTTATATATTACGCCTGATAATATAATAACTGTTACTAATCCAATTGTAATATATAATTTATAATTACTTCCAGCATTAGAAGAATTAGATGGATTATTATTTGAATCAATACCACCGTGTGGGTGCTGTACGGCACCATCAGATAAAGTCTGTGATTCATTTATATCAGTTAATTTCTTTTTCTTAGCTTTTTTTAATTCCGATGATCTTTTACCTAATTCTCTTGCCCATTTAATTTGTTTCTCGGATCTAGCCTTTTTCTTAACTCCATCACTCATTTATTTTAGTTAATTTTTGTTCTGATTCATTTTCTGTTTCACTGTTTGGTTGTAGTACATCTGTTTCGTTCTTACCTGATTTATATTCCATAAGTTTGATGTTCGAAAATGTTATGACGCCAGTAGAAATTAATGTCATAACCGATCCTAATTGGAATGAAGCATAACCAACCCATTTTTGTAATTCAGTCATAACTAAATAGTCATTTTTTAAATCACTATATAATTTATTTTCATCATCAATTGGTATTAACTGGTTACATAATTTTGAATAACATTTGACAATACCATCTGAAATAGAATCATTTATTCTAGCTAATCTTGACTCTTCATAAATCTTAAAATATTTTATTACTTTATCTTTTTTCATAGCATCTAGTTCTTGAAAAGTAATGATTCTATTTAAAAACTCATTAGTTTATCCACCGGCAATCAATAGTTCTATATGATGCTTACAATATAAATAGTATTCATAATCTATAGAATTAGAAACAACTGTATCTTTATTATCACTAATACCTAAATCATCTAATGTCTTTTCAATATCAATATTATTCTTACTCGATTTCTTTGACATTTATATTAGAGAAATTTAATAAGAATAGTATTATAAGTATTCTTCAAATGATACTAGATAGTTAAAGTTAAAGAATTCTAGTATTGACTACTGATACTAGCTATTTGAATTTAAAGAATTTCTATTCGGATCTATTCAAAATATAAAGTATTCTCTTTTTGAAAAGAAAATATTAAAAATATAATAGAATTCGCTAGCTAGTTGAAGTTATTGTTTTTTAAATACTTTTTATTTAAAATCTATTATTCTTTAACCACTCATTAAAGACTCAACGTATTGTTCATTATGTGTTGAATTCCATAATTCAATAAATTTTTTTACTTTTTCCAGTTGATTCAAATATAACTGTAAATCTATTTTATTAAATTTTATTTTATTTTCTTTCTTTTCAAGAGGTCTTAGATTCTTCCAATTCCATATTAACTTCTGATTGTATTCATCATTCATGTCAAATTTAGATATTGGTAACACATGATCAATATGAAAATAATTGCCATAATTATTTATATTAATTTTATCATCGAATTGAAATATTATCCATGATTTGAAGAATTCATCCGAACAATCTAGTAAATTAGATAATGTGTATGAGTGACTGTCTTTACTGAATAATTGTGTTAATCTAGATCTTAAGCATTGTTTCAATCTAAAATTAAGATCTGTTTGATATTTTTCATTTTGATAATTGTTAATATTCTCTCTATTATCTTCTCGATATTGTTTGGTATATAGTTTAATGCAAGTTTTACAGTAATATTGAAAACCATCTTTGCTAGTCTTACGCTTACTAAATTCTGTTAATGATTTATCTAATTCACATTTAGAACACTTCTTGTAGTATATGTTTATAACGCCAGTGTTATTTGTAATATTGATAATTTTTGGTTGTTCTGGTTCCATTTATTATACGTATTTTTTTACTAAATTGGTTAATAATTTTAGAATCCTCTTCCATTTCTTCGACCAACGTCATCCTTTTTCATTCCTCGCTGCTTTTGATAAGTTGTTTCGATTCCTTGATATCAAATTCCTCAACGTATTGTTCATTATTTGGATCATTATTCCATAATTCAATAAATTTCTTTGCTTTTGTTAACTGTTCTGAATATAACTGTAAATATTCTAGTTTCAATTTATTCTCTAAATGTGTTCTAGTTTTATTGTGTCTTGCTTTTTGGGATTTATCTATATCGATATTACATGTTGGGCAGTAGTACTTATTTGCTTCCATTTTAATACTATATTTTTTATTAAAATTGATTTTAGAAGTTCAATGATTTAAATGTTATTCATATATATGAATATTTTAAGAGTAATAGGGGTAATAGGCTTTCGGGTTAAAGGTTGAACGGGCGGGTGAGTAAAAATGAAAAACATAAAAATAATTACAATTTCTACTTGAATTAGGAGTGAAACTCATAAAAATGAAAAATAAATTCGAGCGTGTGAGAATTTATTTTTCATTTTTATGAGTTTCGCGAGTAATTCAAGTAGAAATTGTTATTATTTTTATGTTTTTCATTTTTTACGAGCTCGACCGTTCGACCTTTGATCTGAAAGCCTATTACCCCTATTACTCCGGTCAGCACTTAGTCGTTTTTCGAACAACCAGCACTGCCGGCACACTGACTAACGGGCGGACGACCGACCTACTGCCTCCCTCCCTCCCTCACTGCACCGGGTCGTAACGCTGATCAAGGCCCGGTCAGCACTCAGTCGTTTTTCGAACCATCACTGCCGGCACACTGACAAACGGACGGACGACCGACCTACTGCCTCCCTCCCTCCCTCACTGCACCGGGTCGTAACGCTGATCATTGCCCGGTCAGCACTTAATCGTTTTTCGAACAACCACCGCCGGCACACTGACGAACGGATGGACGACCGACCTACTGCCTCCCTCCCTCCCTCCCTCACTGCACCGGGTCGTAACGCTGATCAAGGCCCGGTCAGCACTTAGTCTTTTTTCGAACTACCACCGCCGGCACACTGACGAACGGACGGACGACCGACCTACTGCCTACCTCCCTCCCTCCCTGACCGGTGCCGGGTCGTAACACTGATCAAGGCCCGGTCAGCACTTAGTCGTTTTTCGAACAACCACCGCCGGCACACTGACGAACGAACGGACGACCGACCTACTGCCACCCTCCCTCCCTTCCTGACCGGTGCCGGGTCGTAACGCTGTTCATGGCCCGGTCAGCACTTAGTCGTTTTTCGAACAACAACCGCCGACACACTGACTAACGGGCGGACGACTGTCCTAGTGCCTCCCTCCCTCCCTCACTGCACCGGGTCGTAACGCTGATCAAGGCCCGGTCAGCACTTAGTCGTTTTTCGAAAAACCACCGCCGGCACACTGACGAACGGATGGACGACCGACCTACTGCCTCCCTCCCTCCCTCCCTCCCTGACCAGCGCCGGGACGTAACGCTGATCAAGGCCCGGTCAGCCCTTAGTCGTTTTTCGAACAACCATCACTGCCGGCACACTGACAAACGGACGGACGACCGACCTACTGCCTCCCTCCCTCCCTCAATGCTCCGGGTCGTAACGCTGATCAAGGCCCGGTCAGCACTTAGTCGTTTTTCGAACAACCACCACCGGCACACTGGCGAACGGACGGACGACCGACCTACTGCCTCCCTCCCTCCCTCACTGCTCCGGGTCGTAACGCTGATCAAGGCCCGGTCAGCACTTAGTCGTTTTTCGAACAACCACCGCCGGCACACTGACGAACGGATGGACGACCGACCTACTGCCTCCCTTCCTCCCTCCCTGACCAGCGCCGGGTCGTAACGCTGATCAAGGCCCGGTCAGCCCTTAGTCGTTTTTCGAACAACCATCACTGCCGGCACACTGACAAACGGACGGACGACCGACCAACTGCCTCCCTCCCTCCCTCACTGCTCCGGGTCGTAACGCTGATCAAGGCCCGGTCAGCACTTAGTCGTTTTTCGAACAACCACCGCCGGCACACTGACGAATGGACGGACGACCGACCTACTACCTCCACCCCCCCCCCCCCCCGGACCGGTGCCGGATCGTCACGCTGATCATGGCCCGGTCAGCACTTAGTCGTTTTTCGAACTACCACCGCCGGCACACTGACGAACGGATGGACGACCGACCTACTGCCTCCCTCCCTCCCTCACTGCTCCGGGTCGTAACGCTGATCAAGGCCCGGTCAGCACTTAGTCGTTTTTCGAACCAGCACTGACGGCAGACTAACTAACGGGCGGACGATTGTCCAACTGCCTCCCTCTCTCCCTCCCTCACTGCGCCGGGTCGTAATGCTGATCAAGGCCCGGTCAGCACTTAGTCGTTTTTCGAACAACCAGCACTGCCGGCACACTGACTAACGGGCGGACGACCGACCTACTGCCTCCCTCCCTCCCTCACTGCACCGGGTCGTAACGCTGATCAAGACCCGGTCAGCACTTAGTCGTTTTTCGAACAACCACCGCCGGCACACTGACGAACGGATGGACGACCGACCTACTGCCTCCCTCCCTCCCTCCCTCACTGCTCTGGGTCGTAACGCTGATCAAGGCCCGGTCAGCACTTAGTCGTTTTTCGAACAACCACCGCCGGCACACTGACGAACGGACGGACGACCGACCTACTGCCTCCCACCCTCCCTCACTGCACCGGGTCGTAACGCTGATCAAGGCCCGGTCAGCACTTAGTCGTTTTTCGAACTACCACCGCCGGCACATTGACGAACGGATGGACGACCGACCTACTGCCTCCCTCCCTCCCTCCCTGACCAGCGCCGGGACGTAACGCTGATCAAGGCCCGGTCAGCCCTTAGTCGTTTTTCGAACAACCATCACTGCCGGCACACTGACAAACGGACGGACGACCGACCTACTGCCTCCCTCCCTCCCTCAATGCTCCGGGTCGTAACGCTGATCAAGGCCCGGTCAGCACTTAGTCGTTTTTCGAACAACCACCGCCGGCACACTGGCGAACGGACGGACGACCGACCTACTGCCTCCCTCCCTCCCTCACTGCTCCGGGTCGTAACGCTGATCAAGGCCCGGTCAGCACTTAGTCGTTTTTCGAACAACCACCGCCGGCACACTGACGAACGGATGGACGACCGACCTACTGCCTCCCTCCCTCCCTCCCTCCCTCACTGCACCGGGTCGTAACGCTGATCAAGACCCGGTCAGCACTTAGTCGTTTTTCGAACAACCACCGCCGGCACACTGACGAACGGACGGACGACCGACCTACTGCCTCCCTCCCTCCCTCCCTCACTGCACTTAGTCGTTTTTCGAACCAACACTGACGGCAGACTAACTAACGGGCGGACGATTGTCCGACTGCCTCCCTCTCTCCCTCCCTCACTGCGCCGGGTCGTAATGCTGATCAAGGCCCGGTCAGCACTTAGTCGTTTTTCGAACAACCAGCACTGCCGGCACACTGACTAACGGGCGGACGACCGACCTACTGCCTCCCTCCCTCCCTGACCAGCGCCGGGATGTAACGCTGATCAAGGCCCGGTCAGCCCTTAGTCGTTTTTCGAACAACCATCACTGCCGGCACACTGACAAACGGACGGATGACCGACCTACTGCCTCCCTCCCTCCCTCAATGCTCCGGGTCGTAACGCTGATCAAGGCCCGGTCAGCACTTAGTCGTTTTTCGAACAACCACCGCCGGCACACTGACGAACGGACGGACGACCGACCTACTGCCTCCCTCCCTCCCTCACTGCACCGGGTCGTAACGCTGATCAAGGCCCGGTCAGCACTTAGTCGTTTTTCGAACCACCACCGCCGGCACACTGACGAACGGACGGACGACCGACCTACTGCCATCCTCCTTCCCTCCCTGACCGGTGCCGGATCGTCACGCTGATCATGGCCCGGTCAGCACTTAGTCGTTTTTCGAACAACTACCGCCGGCACACTGACGAACGGATGGACGACCGACCTACTGCCCCCTCCCTCCCTGACCGGCAACGCTGATCAAGGCCCGGTCAGCACTTAGTCGTTTTTTCGAACAACCACCGCCGTCACACTGACGAACGGACGGACGACCGACCAACTGCCTGCCTCCTTCCCTCACTGCACCGGGTCGTAACGCTGATCTAGGCCCGGTCAGCACTTAGTCGTTTTTCGAACAACCACCGCCGGCACACTGACGAACGGATGGACGACCGACCTACTGCCTCCCTCCCTCCCTCCCTCCCTCCCTCACTGCACCGGGTCGTAACGCTGATCAAGACCCGGTCAGCACTTAGTCGTTTTTCGAACAACCACCGCCGGCACACTGACGAACGGACGGACGACCGACCTACTGCCTCCCTCCATCCCTCACTGCACCGGGTCGTAACGCTGATCAAGGCCCGGTCAGCACTTAGTCGTTTTTCGAACTACCACCGCCGGCACACTGACGAACGGATGGACGACCGACCTACTGCCTCCCTCCCTCCCTCCCTCACTGCACCGGATCGTAACGCTGATCAAGGCCCGGTCAGCACTTAGTCGTTTTTCGAACAACCACCGCCGGCACACTGACGAACGGATGGACGACCGACCTACTGTCCCCCTCCCTCCCACACTGCTCCGGGTCGTAACGCTGATCAAGGCCCGGTCAGCACTTAGTCGTTTTTCGAACCAGCACTGACGGCAGACTAACTAACGGGCGGACGATTGTCCAACTGCCTCCCTCTCTCCCTCCCTCACTGCGCCGGGTCGTAATGCTGATCAAGGCTCGGTCAGCACTTAGTCGTTTTTCGAACAACCAGCACTGCCGGCACACTGACTAACGGGCGGACGACCGACCTACTGCCTCCCTCCCTCCCTCACTGCACCGGGTCGTAACGCTGATCATGGCCCGGTCAGCACTTAATCGTTTTTCGAACAACCACCGCCAGCACACTGACGAACGGATGGACGACCGACGTACTGCCTCCCTCCCTCCCTCCCTCCCTCACTGCACCGGGTCGTAACGCTGATCAAGGCCCGGTCAGCACTTAGTCGTTTTTCGAACTACCACCACCGGCACACTGACGAACGGACGGACGACCGACCTACTGCCTCCCTCCCTCCCTCCCTGACCGGTGCCGGGTCGTAACGCTGATCAAGGCCCGGTCAGCACTTAGTCGTTTCTCGAACAACCACCGCCGGCACACTGACGAACGAACGGACGACCGACCTACTGCCACCCTCCCTCCCTTACTGACCGGTGCCGGGTCGTAACGCTGTTCATGGCCCGGTCAGCACTTAGTCGTTTTTCGAACAACAACCGCCGACACACTGACTAACGGGCGGACGACTGTCCTAGTGCCTCCCTCCCTCCCTCACTGCACCGGGTCGTAACGCTGATCAAGGCCCGGTCAGCACTTAGTCGTTTTTCGAACAACCACCGCCGGCACAATGACGAACGGATGGTCGACGGACCTACTGCCTCCCTCCCTCCCTCCCTCACTGCACCGGGTCGTAACGCTGATCAAGGCCCGGTCAGCACTTAGTCGTTTTTCGAACAACCACCGCCGGCACACTGACGAACGGACGGACGACCGACCTACTGCCTCCCTCCCTCCCTCCCTCACTGCACCGGGTCGTAACGCTGATCAAGGCCCGGTCAGCACTTAGTCGTTTTTCGAACTACCACCGCCGGCACACTGACGAACGGATGGACGACCGACCTACTGCCTCCCTCCCTCCCTCCCTGACCAGCGCCGGGATGTAACGCTGATCAAGGCCCGGTCAGCCCTTAGTAGTTTTTCGAACAACCATCACTGCCGGCACACTGACAAACGGACGGACGACCGACCTACTGCCTCCCTCCCTCCCTCAATGCTCCGGGTCGTAACGCTGATCAAGGCCCGGTCAGCACTTAGTCGTTTTTCGAACAACCACCGCCGGCACAATGACGAACGAACGGACGACCGACCTACTGCCACCCTCCCTCCCTTCCTGACCGGTGCCGGGTCGTAACGCTGTTCATGGCCCGGTCAGCACTTAGTCGTTTTTCGAACAACAACCGCCGACACACTGACGAACGGACGGACGACCGACCAACTGCCTCCCTCCTTCCCTCACTGCACCGGGTCGTAACGCTGATCTAGGCCCGGTCAGCACTTAGTCGTTTTTCGAACAACCACCGCCGGCACACTGACGAACGGATGGACGACCGACCTACTGCCTCCCTCCCTCCCTCCCTCACTGCACCGGGTCGTAACGCTGATCAAGGCCCGGTCAGCACTTAGTCGTTTTTCGAACTACCACCGCCGGCACACTGACGAACGGATGGACGACCGACCTACTGCCTCCCTCCCTCCCTCCCTGACCAGCGCCGGGATGTAACGCTGATCAAGGCCCGGTCAGCCCTTAGTCGTTTTTCGAACAACCATCACTGCCGGCACACTGACAAACGGACGGACGACCGACCTACTGCCTCCCTCCCTCCCTCAATGCTCCGGGTCGTAACGCTGATCAAGGCCCGGTCAGCACTTAGTCGTTTTTCGAACAACCACCGCCGGCACACTGACGAACGGACGGACGACCGACCTACTGCCTCCCTCCCTCCCTCACTGCACCGGGTCGTAACGCTGATCAAGGCCCGGTCAGCACTTAGTCGTTTTTCGAACCACCACCGCCGGCACACTGACGAACGGACGGACGACCGACCTACTGCCATCCTCCTTCCCTCCCTGACCGGTGCCGGATCGTCACGCTGATCATGGCCCGGTCAGCACTTAGTCGTTTTTCGAACAACTACCGCCGGCACACTGACGAACGGATGGACGACCGACCTACTGCCCCCTCCCTCCCTGACCGGCAACGCTGATCAAGGCCCGGTCAGCACTTAGTCGTTTTTTCGAACAACCACCGCCGTCACACTGACGAACGGACGGACGACCGACCAACTGCCTGCCTCCTTCCCTCACTGCACCGGGTCGTAACGCTGATCTAGGCCCGGTCAGCACTTAGTCGTTTTTCGAACAACCACCGCCGTCACACTGACGAACGGACGGACGACCGACCAACTGCCTGCCTCCTTCCCTCACTGCACCGGGTCGTAACGCTGATCTAGGCCCGGTCAGCACTTAGTCGTTTTTCGAACAACCACCGCCGGCACACTGACGAACGGATGGACGACCGACCTACTGCCTCCCTCCCTCCCTCACTGCACCGGGTCGTAACGCTGATCAAGGCCCGGTCAGCAGTTAGTCGTTTTTCGAACATTCACTGCCGGCACACTGACAAACGGACGGACGACCGACCTACTGCCTCCCTCCCTCCCTCACTGCATCGGGTCGTAACGCTGATCATGGCCCGGTCAGCACTTAATCGTTTTTCGAACAACCACCGCCGGCACACTGACGAACGGATGGACGACCGACCTACTGCCTCCCTCCCTCCCTCCCTCACTGCACTTAGTCGTTTTTCGAACCAACACTGACGGCAGACTAACTAACGGGCGGACGATTGTCCGACTGCCTCCCTCTCTCCCTCCCTCACTGCGCCGGGTCGTAATGCTGATCAAGGCCCGGTCAGCACTTAGTCGTTTTTCGAACAACCAGCACTGCCGGCACACTGACTAACGGGCGGACGACCGACCTACTGCCTCCCTCCCTCCCTGACCAGCGCCGGGATGTAACGCTGATCAAGGCCCGGTCAGCCCTTAGTCGTTTTTCGAACAACCATCACTGCCGGCACACTGACAAACGGACGGACGACCGACCTACTGCCTCCCTCCCTCCCTCAATGCTCCGGGTCGTAACGCTGATCAAGGCCCGGTCAGCACTTAGTCGTTTTTCGAACAACCACCGCCGGCACACTGACGAACGGACGGACGACCGACCTACTGCCTCCCTCCCTCCCTCACTGCACCGGGTCGTAACGCTGATCAAGGCCCGGTCAGCACTTAGTCGTTTTTCAAACCAGCACTGACGGCAGACTAACTAACGGGCGGACGATTGTCCTACTGCCTCCCTCTCTCCCTCCCTGACCGGTGCCGGGTCGTAACGCTGATCAAGGCCCGGTCAGCACTTAGTCATCTTTCGAACGACTACCACCGGCACACTGACGAACGGACTGACGACCGACCTACTGCCTCCCTCCCTCCCCCCTCACTGCACCGGGTCGTAACGCTGATCAAGGCCCGGTCAGCATTTAGTCGTTTTTTGAACCAGCACTGACGGCAGACTAACTAACGGGCGGACGATTGTCCGACTGCCTCCCTCTCTCCCTCCCTCACTGCGCCGGGTCGTAATGCTGATCAAGGCCCGGTCAGCACTTAGTCGTTTTTCGAACAACCAGCACTGCCGGCACACTGACTAACGGGCGGACGACCGACCTACTGCCTCCCTCCCTCCCTCACTGCACCGGGTCGTAACGCTGATCAAGGCCCGGTCAGCACTTAGTCGTTTTTCGAACAACCACCGCCGGCACACTGACGAACGGATGGACGACCGACCTACTGCCTCCCTCCCTCCCTCACTGCACCGGGTCGTAACGCTGATCAAGGCCCGGTCAGCACTTAGTCGTTTTTCAAACCAGCACTGACGGCAGACTAACTAACGGGCGGACGATTGTCCTACTGCCTCCCTCTCTCCCTCCCTGACCGGTGCCGGGTCGTAACGCTGATCAAGGCCCGGTCAGCACTTAGTCATCTTTCGAACGACTACCACCGGCACACTGACGAACGGACTGACGACCGACCTACTGCCTCCCTCCCTCCCCCCTCACTGCACCGGGTCGTAACGCTGATCAAGGCCCGGTCAGCACTTAGTCGTTTTTTGAACCAGCACTGACGGCAGACTAACTAACGGGCGGACGATTGTCCGACTGCCTCCCTCTCTCCCTCCCTCACTGCGCCGGGTCGTAATGCTGATCAAGGCCCGGTCAGCACTTAGTCGTTTTTCGAACCATCACTGCCGGCACACTGACAAACGGACGGACGACCGACCTACTGCCTCCCTCCCTCCCTCACTGCACCGGGTCTTAACGCTGATCATGGCCCGGTCAGCACTTAATCGTTTTTCGAACAACTTCCGCCGGCACACTGACGAACGGATGGACGACCGACCTACTGCCTCCCTCCCTCCCTCCCTCACTGCACCGGGTCGTAACGCTGATCAAGGCCCGGTCAGCACCTAGTCGTTTTTCGAACTACCACCGCCGGCACACTGACGAACGGACGGACGACCGACCTACTGCCTCCCTCCCTCCCTTCCTGACCGGTGCCGGGTCGTAACGCTGTTCATGGCCCGGTCAGCACTTAGTCGTTTTTCGAACAACAACCGCCGACACACTGACTAACGGGCGGACGACTGTCCTAGTGCCTCCCTCCCTCCCTCACTGCACCGGGTCGTAACGCTGATCAAGACCCGGTCAGCACTTAGTCGTTTTTCGAACAACCACCGCCGGCACACTGACGAACGGACGGACGACCGACCTACTGCCTCCCTCCCTCCCTCACTGCACCGGGTCGTAACGCTGATCTAGGCCCGGTCAGCACTTAGTCGTTTTTCGAACAACCACCGCCGGCACACTGACGAACGGATGGACGACCGACCTACTGCCTCCCTCCCTCCCTCACTGCACCGGGTCGTAACGCTGATCAAGGCCCGGTCAGCACTTAGTCGTTTTTCAAACCAGCACTGACGGCAGACTAACTAACGGGCGGACGATTGTCCTACTGCCTCCCTCTCTCCCTCCCTGACCGGTGCCGGGTCGTAACGCTGATCAAGGCCCGGTCAGCACTTAGTCATCTTTCGAACGACTACCACCGGCACACTGACGAACGGACTGACGACCGACCTACTGCCTCCCTCCCTCCCCCCTCACTGCACCGGGTCGTAACGCTGATCAAGGCCCGGTCAGCACTTAGTCGTTTTTCGAACCAGCACTGACGGCAGACTAACTAACGGGCGGACGATTGTCCGACTGCCTCCCTCTCTCCCTCCCTCACTGCGCCGGGTCGTAATGCTGATCAAGGCCCGGTCAGCACTTAGTCGTTTTTCGAACAACCAGCACTGCCGGCACACTGACTAACGGGCGGACGACCGACCTACTGCCTCCCTCCCTCCCTCCCTCACTGCACCGGGTCGTAACGCTGATCAAGACCCGGTCAGCACTTAGTCGTTTTTCGAACAACCACCGCCGGCACACTGACGAACGGACGGACGACCGACCTACTGCCTCCCTCCATCCCTCACTGCACCGGGTCGTAACGCTGATCAAGGCCCGGTCAGCACTTAGTCGTTTTTCGAACAACCACCGCCGGCACACTGACGAACGGACGGACGACCGACCTACTGCCTCCCTCCCTCCCTCACTGCACCGGGTCGTAACGCTGATCAAGGCCCGGTCAGCACTTAGTCGTTTTTCGAACTACCACCGCCGGCACATTGACGAACGGATGGACGACCGACCTACTGCCTCCCTCCCTCCCTCCCTGACCAGCGCCGGGACGTAACGCTGATCAAGGCCCGGTCAGCCCTTAGTCGTTTTTCGAACAACCATCACTGCCGGCACACTGACAAACGGACGGACGACCGACCTACTGCCTCCCTCCCTCCCTCAATGCTCCGGGTCGTAACGCTGATCAAGGCCCGGTCAGCACTTAGTCGTTTTTCGAACAACCACCGCCGGCACACTGGCGAACGGACGGACGACCGACCTACTGCCTCCCTCCCTCCCTCACTGCTCCGGGTCGTAACGCTGATCAAGGCCCGGTCAGCACTTAGTCGTTTTTCGAACAACCACCGCCGGCACACTGACGAACGGATGGACGACCGACCTACTGCCTCCCTCCCTCTCTCCCTCCCTCACTGCACCGGGTCGTAACGCTGATCAAGACCCGGTCAGCACTTAGTCGTTTTTCGAACAACCACCGCCGGCACACTGACGAACGGACGGACGACCGACCTACTGCCTCCCTCCATCCCTCACTGCACCGGGTCGTAACGCTGATCAAGGCCCGGTCAGCACTTAGTCGTTTTTCGAACTACCACCGCCGGCACACTGGCGAATGGACGGACGACCGACCTACTGCCACCCTCCCTCCCTTCCTGACCGGTGCCGGGTCGTAACGCTGTTCATGGCCCGGTCAGCACTTAGTCGTTTTTCGAACAACCAGCACTGCCGGCACACTGACTAACGGGCGGACGACCGACCTACTGCCTCCCTCCCTCCCTCACTGCACCGGGTCGTAACGCTGATCAAGGCCCGGTCAGCACTTAGTCGTTTTTCGAACATTCACTGCCGGCACACTGACAAACGGACGGACGACCGACCTACTGCCTCCCTCCCTCCCTCACTGCATCGGGTCGTAACGCTGATCATGGCCCGGTCAGCACTTAATCGTTTTTCGAACAACCACCGCCGGCACACTGACGAACGGATGGACGACCGACCTACTGCCTCCCTCCCTCCCTCCCTCACTGCACCGGGTCGTAACGCTGATCAAGGCCCGGTCAGCACTTAGTCGTTTTTCGAACCAACACTGACGGCAGACTAACTAACGGGCGGACGATTGTCCGACTGCCTCCCTCTCTCCCTCCCTCACTGCGCCGGGTCGTAATGCTGATCAAGGCCCGGTCAGCACTTAGTCGTTTTTCGAACAACCAGCACTGCCGGCACACTGACTAACGGGCGGACGACCGACCTACTGCCTCCCTCCCTCCCTCACTGCACCGGGTCGTAACGCTGATCAAGGCCCGGTCAGCACTTAGTCGTTTTTCGAACAACCACCGCCGGCACACTGACGAACGGACGGACGACCGACCTACTGCCTCCCTCCCTCCCTCCCTGACCGGTGCCGGGTCGTAACGCTGATCAAGGCCCGGTCAGCACTTAGTCGTTTTTCGAACCAACACTGACGGCAGACTAACTAACGGGCGGACGATTTTCCGACTGCCTCCCTCTCTCCCTCCCTCACTGCGCCGGGTCGTAATGCTGATCAAGGCCCGGTCAGCACTTAGTCGTTTTTCGAACCATCACTGCCGGCACACTGACAAACGGACGGACGACCGACCTACTGCCTCCCTCCCTCCCTCACTGCACCGGGTCGTAACGCTGATCATGGCCCGGTCAGCACTTAATCGTTTTTCGAACAACCAGCACTGCCGGCACACTGACTAACGGGCGGACGACCGACCTACTGCCTCCCTCCCTCCCTCAATGCACCGGGTCGTAACGCTGATCAAGGCCCGGTCAGCACTTAGTCGTTTTTCGAACCATCACTGCCGGCACACTGACAAACGGACGGACGACCGACCTACTGCCTCCCTCCCTCCCTCACTGCACCGGGTCGTAACGCTGATCATGGCCCGGTCAGCACTTAATCGTTTTTCGAACAACCAGCACTGCCGGCACACTGACTAACGGGCGGACGACCGACCTACTGCCTCCCTCCCTCCCTCACTGCACCGGGTCGTAACGCTGATCAAGGCCCGGTCAGCACTTAGTCGTTTTTCGAACCATCACTGCCGGCACACTGACAAACGGACGGACGACCGACCTACTGCCTCCCTCCCTCCCTCACTGCACCGGGTCGTAACGCTGATCATGGCCCGGTCAGCACTTAATCGTTTTTCGAACAACCACCGCCGGCACACTGACGAACGGATGGACGACCGACCTACTGCCTCCCTCCCTCCCTCCCTCACTGCACCGGGTCGTAACGCTGATCAAGGCCCGGTCAGCACTTAGTCGTTTTTCGAACTACCACCGCCGGCACACTGACGAACGGACGGACGACCGACCTACTGCCTCCCTCCCTCCCTCCCTGACCGGCGCCGGGTCGTAACGCTGATCAAGGCCTGGTCAGCACTTAGTCGTTTTTCGAACAACCACCGCCGGCACTCTGACGAACGAACGGACGACCGACCTACTGCCACCCTCCCTCCCTTCCTGACCGGTGCCGGGTCGTAACGCTGTTCATGGCCCGGTCAGCACTTAGTCGTTTTTCGAACAACAACCGCCGACACACTGACTAACGGGCGGACGACTGTCCTAGTGCCTCCCTCCCTCCCTCCCTCACTGCACCGGGACGTAACGCTGATCAAGGCCCGGTCAGCACTTAGTCGTTTTTCGAACAACCACCGCCGGCACACTGACGAACGGATGGACGACCGACCTACTGCCTCCCTCCCTCCCTCCCTCCCTCACTGCACCGGGTCGTAACGCTGATCAAGGCCCGGTCAGCACTTAGTCGTTTTTCGAACAACCACCGCCGGCACACTGACGAACGGATGGTCGACCGACCTACTGCCTCCCTCCCTCCCTCCCTCACTGCACCGGGTCGTAACGCTGATCAAGGCCCGGTCAGCACTTAGTCGTTTTTCGAACTACCACCGCCGGCACACTGACGAACGGACGGACGACCGACCTACTGCCTCCCTCCCTCCCTCCCTGACCGGTGCCGGGTCGTAACGCTGATCAAGGCCCGGTCAGCACTTAGTCGTTTTTCGAACCAACACTGACGGCAGACTAACTAACGGGCGGACGATTGTCCGACTGCCTCCCTCTCTCCCTCCCTCACTGCGCCGGGTCGTAATGCTGATCAAGGCCCGGTCAGCACTTAGTCGTTTTTCGAACAACCAGCACTGCCGGCACACTGACTAATGGGCGGACGACCGACCTACTGCCTCCCTCCCTCCCTCACTGCACCGGGTCGTAACGCTGATCAAGGCCCGGTCAGCACTTAGTCGTTTTTCGAACAACCACCGCCGGCACACTGACGAACGGACGGACGACCGACCTACTGCCTCCCTCCCTCCCTCCCTGACCGGTGCCGGGTCGTAACGCTGATCAAGGCCCGGTCAGCACTTAGTCGTTTTTCGAACCAACACTGACGGCAGACTAACTAACGGGCGGACGATATTCCGACTGCTCCCTCTCTCCCTCCCTCACTGCGCCGGGTCGTAATGCTGATCAAGGCCCGGTCAGCACTTAGTCGTTTTTCGAACAACCAGCACTGCCGGCACACTGACAAACGGACGGACGACCGACCTACTGCCTCCCTCCCTCCCTCACTGCACCGGGTCGTAACGCTGATCATGGCCCGGTCAGCACTTAATCGTTTTTCGAACAACCACCGCCGGCACACTGACGAACGGATGGACGACCGACCTACTGCCTCCCTCCCTCCCTCCCTCCCTCACTGCACCGGGTCGTAACGCTGATCAAGGCCCGGTCAGCACTTAGTCGTTTTTCGAACCAACACTGACGGCAGACTAACTAACGGGCGGACGATTGTCCGACTGCCTCCCTCTCTCCCTCCCTCACTGCGCCGGGTCGTAATGCCGATCAAGGCCCGGTCAGCACTTAGTCGTTTTTCGAACAACCAGCACTGCCGGCACACTGACTAACGGGCGGACGACCGACCTACTGCCTCCCTCCCTCCCTCACTGCACCGGGTCGTAACGCTGATCAAGGCCCGGTCAGCACTTAGTCGTTTTTCGAACCATCACTGCCGGCACACTGACAAACGGACGGACGACCGACCTACTGCCTCCCTCCCTCCCTCACTGCACCGGGTCGTAACGCTGATCATGGCCCGGTCAGCACTTAATCGTTTTTCGAACAACCACCGCCGGCACACTGACGAACGGATGGACGACCGACCTACTGCCTCCCTCCCTCCCTCCCTCCCTCACTGCACCGGGTCGTAACGCTGATCAAGGCCCGGTCAGCACTTAGTCGTTTTTCGAACCAACACTGACGGCAGACTAACTAACGGGCGGACGATTGTCCGACTGCCTCCCTCTCTCCCTCCCTCACTGCGCCGGGTCGTAATGCTGATCAAGGCCCGGTCAGCACTTAGTCGTTTTTCGAACAACCAGCACTGCCGGCACACTGACTAACGGGCGGACGAACGACCTACTGCCTCCCTCCCTCCCTCACTGCACCGGGTCGTAACGCTGATCAAGGCCCGGTCAGCACTTAGTCGTTTTTCGAACAACCACCGCCGGCACACTGACGAACGGACGGACGACCGACCTACTGCCTCCCTCCCTCCCTCCCTGACCGGTGCCGGGTCGTAACGCTGATCAAGGCCCGGTCAGCACTTAGTCGTTTTTCGAACCAACACTGACGGCAGACTAACTAACGGGCGGACGATTGTCCGACTGCCTCCCTCTCTCCCTCCCTCACTGCGCCGGGTCGCAATGCTGATCAAGGCCCGGTCAGCACTTAGTCGTTTTTCGAACAACCAGCACTGCCGGCACACTGACTAACGGGCGGACGACCGACCTACTGCCTCCCTCCCTCCCTCCCTCCCTCACTGCACCGGGTCGTAACGCTGATCAAGGCCCGGTCAGCACTTAGTCGTTTTTCGAACAACCACCGCCGGCACACTGACGAACGGATGGACGACCGACCTACTGCCTCCCTCCCTCCCTCCCTCCCTCCCTCCCTCACTGCACCGGGTCGTAACGCTGATCAAGGCCCGGTCAGCACTTAGTCGTTTTTCGAACAACCACCGCCGGCACACTGACGAACGGACGGACGACCGACCTACTGCCTCCCTCCCGCCCTCCCTGACCGGTGCCGGGTCGTAACGCTGATCAAGGCCCGGTCAGCACTTAGTCGTTTTTCGAACCAACACTGACGGCAGACTAACTAACGGGCGGACGATTGTCCGACTGCCTCCCTCTCTCCCTCCCTCACTGCGCCGGGTCGTAATGCTGATCAAGGCCCGGTCAGCACTTAGTCGTTTTTCGAACAACCACCGCCGGCACACTGACGAACGGATGGACGACCGACCTACTGCCTCCCTCCCTCCCTCCCTCCCTCACTGCACCGGGTCGTAACGCTGATCAAGGCCCGGTCAGCACTTAGTCGTTTTTCGAACAACCACCGCCGGCACACTGACGAACGGATGGTCGACCGACCTACTGCCTCCCTCCCTCCCTCCCTCACTGCACCGGGTCGTAACGCTGATCAAGGCCCGGTCAGCACTTAGTCGTTTTTCGAACTACCACCGCCGGCACACTGACGAACGGACGTACGACCGACCTACTGCCTCCCTCCCTCCCTCCCTGACCGGTGCCGGGTCGTAACGCTGATCAAGGCCCGGTCAGCACTTAGTCGTTTTTCGAACCAACACTGACGGCAGACTAACTAACGGGCGGACGATTGTCCGACTGCCTCCCTCTCTCCCTCCCTCACTGCGCCGGGTCGTAATGCTGATCAAGGCCCGGTCAGCACTTAGTCGTTTTTCGAACAACCAGCACTGCCGGCACACTGACTAACGGGCGGACGACCGACCTACTGCCTCCCTCCCTCCCTCACTGCACCGGGTCGTAACGCTGATCAAGGCCCGGTCAGCACTTAGTCGTTTTTCGAACAACCACCGCCGGCACACTGACGAACGGACGGACGACCGACCTACTGCCTCCCTCCCTCCCTCACTGCACCGGGTCGTAACGCTGATCATGGCCCGGTCAGCACTTAGTCGTTTTTCGAACAACCAGCACTGCCGGCACACTGACTAACGGGCGGACGACCGACCTACTGCCTCCCTCCCTCCCTCCCTCACTGCACCGGGTCGTAACGCTGATCAAGGCCCGGTCAGCACTTAGTCGTTTTTCGAACAACCACCGCCGGCACACTGACGAACGAACGGACGACCGACCTACTGCCACCCTCCCTCCCTTCCTGACCGGTGCCGGGTCGTAACGCTGTTCATGGCCCGGTCAGCACTTAGTCGTTTTTCGAACAACAACCGCCGACACACTGACTAACGGGCGGACGACTGTCCTAGTGCCTCCCTCCCTCCCTCACTGCACCGGGTCGTAACGCTGATCAAGGCCCGGTCAGCACTTAGTCGTTTTTCGAAAAACCACCGCCGGCACACTGACGAACGGATGGACGACCGACCTACTGCCTCCCTCCCTCCCTCCCTCCCTGACCAGCGCCGGGACGTAACGCTGATCAAGGCCCGGTCAGCCCTTAGTCGTTTTTCGAACAACCATCACTGCCGGCACACTGACAAACGGACGGACGACCGACCTACTGCCTCCCTCCCTCCCTCAATTCTCCGGGTCGTAACGCTGATCAAGGCCCGGTCAGCACTTAGTCGTTTTTCGAACAACCACCACCGGCACACTGGCGAACGGACGGACGACCGACCTACTGCCTCCCTCCCTCCCTCACTGCTCCGGGTCGTAACGCTGATCAAGGCCCGGTCAGCACTTAGTCGTTTTTCGAACAACCACCGCCGGCACACTGACGAACGGATGGACGACCGACCTACTGCCTCCCTTCCTCCCTCCCTGACCAGCGCCGGGTCGTAACGCTGATCAAGGCCCGGTCAGCCCTTAGTCGTTTTTCGAACAACCATCACTGCCGGCACACTGACAAACGGACGGACGACCGACCAACTGCCTCCCTCCCTCCCTCACTGCTCCGGGTCGTAACGCTGATCAAGGCCCGGTCAGCACTTAGTCGTTTTTCGAACAACCACCGCCGGCACACTGACGAATGGACGGACGACCGACCTACTACCTCCACCCCCCCCCCCCCCCGGACCGGTGCCGGATCGTCACGCTGATCATGGCCCGGTCAGCACTTAGTCGTTTTTCGAACTACCACCGCCGGCACACTGACGAACGGATGGACGACCGACCTACTGCCTCCCTCCCTCCCTCACTGCTCCGGGTCGTAACGCTGATCAAGGCCCGGTCAGCACTTAGTCGTTTTTCGAACCAGCACTGACGGCAGACTAACTAACGGGCGGACGATTGTCCAACTGCCTCCCTCTCTCCCTCCCTCACTGCGCCGGGTCGTAATGCTGATCAAGGCCCGGTCAGCACTTAGTCGTTTTTCGAACAACCAGCACTGCCGGCACACTGACTAACGGGCGGACGACCGACCTACTGCCTCCCTCCCTCCCTCACTGCACCGGGTCGTAACGCTGATCAAGACCCGGTCAGCACTTAGTCGTTTTTCGAACAACCACCGCCGGCACACTGACGAACGGATGGACGACCGACCTACTGCCTCCCTCCCTCCCTCCCTCACTGCTCTGGGTCGTAACGCTGATCAAGGCCCGGTCAGCACTTAGTCGTTTTTCGAACAACCACCGCCGGCACACTGACGAACGGACGGACGACCGACCTACTGCCTCCCACCCTCCCTCACTGCACCGGGTCGTAACGCTGATCAAGGCCCGGTCAGCACTTAGTCGTTTTTCGAACTACCACCGCCGGCACATTGACGAACGGATGGACGACCGACCTACTGCCTCCCTCCCTCCCTCCCTGACCAGCGCCGGGACGTAACGCTGATCAAGGCCCGGTCAGCCCTTAGTCGTTTTTCGAACAACCATCACTGCCGGCACACTGACAAACGGACGGACGACCGACCTACTGCCTCCCTCCCTCCCTCAATGCTCCGGGTCGTAACGCTGATCAAGGCCCGGTCAGCACTTAGTCGTTTTTCGAACAACCACCGCCGGCACACTGGCGAACGGACGGACGACCGACCTACTGCCTCCCTCCCTCCCTCACTGCTCCGGGTCGTAACGCTGATCAAGGCCCGGTCAGCACTTAGTCGTTTTTCGAACAACCACCGCCGGCACACTGACGAACGGATGGACGACCGACCTACTGCCTCCCTCCCTCCCTCCCTCCCTCACTGCACCGGGTCGTAACGCTGATCAAGACCCGGTCAGCACTTAGTCGTTTTTCGAACAACCACCGCCGGCACACTGACGAACGGACGGACGACCGACCTACTGCCTCCCTCCCTCCCTCCCTCACTGCACTTAGTCGTTTTTCGAACCAACACTGACGGCAGACTAACTAACGGGCGGACGATTGTCCGACTGCCTCCCTCTCTCCCTCCCTCACTGCGCCGGGTCGTAATGCTGATCAAGGCCCGGTCAGCACTTAGTCGTTTTTCGAACAACCAGCACTGCCGGCACACTGACTAACGGGCGGACGACCGACCTACTGCCTCCCTCCCTCCCTGACCAGCGCCGGGATGTAACGCTGATCAAGGCCCGGTCAGCCCTTAGTCGTTTTTCGAACAACCATCACTGCCGGCACACTGACAAACGGACGGATGACCGACCTACTGCCTCCCTCCCTCCCTCAATGCTCCGGGTCGTAACGCTGATCAAGGCCCGGTCAGCACTTAGTCGTTTTTCGAACAACCACCGCCGGCACACTGACGAACGGACGGACGACCGACCTACTGCCTCCCTCCCTCCCTCACTGCACCGGGTCGTAACGCTGATCAAGGCCCGGTCAGCACTTAGTCGTTTTTCGAACCACCACCGCCGGCACACTGACGAACGGACGGACGACCGACCTACTGCCATCCTCCTTCCCTCCCTGACCGGTGCCGGATCGTCACGCTGATCATGGCCCGGTCAGCACTTAGTCGTTTTTCGAACAACTACCGCCGGCACACTGACGAACGGATGGACGACCGACCTACTGCCCCCTCCCTCCCTGACCGGCAACGCTGATCAAGGCCCGGTCAGCACTTAGTCGTTTTTTCGAACAACCACCGCCGTCACACTGACGAACGGACGGACGACCGACCAACTGCCTGCCTCCTTCCCTCACTGCACCGGGTCGTAACGCTGATCTAGGCCCGGTCAGCACTTAGTCGTTTTTCGAACAACCACCGCCGGCACACTGACGAACGGATGGACGACCGACCTACTGCCTCCCTCCCTCCCTCCCTCCCTCCCTCACTGCACCGGGTCGTAACGCTGATCAAGACCCGGTCAGCACTTAGTCGTTTTTCGAACAACCACCGCCGGCACACTGACGAACGGACGGACGACCGACCTACTGCCTCCCTCCATCCCTCACTGCACCGGGTCGTAACGCTGATCAAGGCCCGGTCAGCACTTAGTCGTTTTTCGAACTACCACCGCCGGCACACTGACGAACGGATGGACGACCGACCTACTGCCTCCCTCCCTCCCTCCCTCACTGCACCGGATCGTAACGCTGATCAAGGCCCGGTCAGCACTTAGTCGTTTTTCGAACAACCACCGCCGGCACACTGACGAACGGATGGACGACCGACCTACTGTCCCCCTCCCTCCCACACTGCTCCGGGTCGTAACGCTGATCAAGGCCCGGTCAGCACTTAGTCGTTTTTCGAACCAGCACTGACGGCAGACTAACTAACGGGCGGACGATTGTCCAACTGCCTCCCTCTCTCCCTCCCTCACTGCGCCGGGTCGTAATGCTGATCAAGGCTCGGTCAGCACTTAGTCGTTTTTCGAACAACCAGCACTGCCGGCACACTGACTAACGGGCGGACGACCGACCTACTGCCTCCCTCCCTCCCTCACTGCACCGGGTCGTAACGCTGATCATGGCCCGGTCAGCACTTAATCGTTTTTCGAACAACCACCGCCAGCACACTGACGAACGGATGGACGACCGACGTACTGCCTCCCTCCCTCCCTCCCTCCCTCACTGCACCGGGTCGTAACGCTGATCAAGGCCCGGTCAGCACTTAGTCGTTTTTCGAACTACCACCACCGGCACACTGACGAACGGACGGACGACCGACCTACTGCCTCCCTCCCTCCCTCCCTGACCGGTGCCGGGTCGTAACGCTGATCAAGGCCCGGTCAGCACTTAGTCGTTTCTCGAACAACCACCGCCGGCACACTGACGAACGAACGGACGACCGACCTACTGCCACCCTCCCTCCCTTACTGACCGGTGCCGGGTCGTAACGCTGTTCATGGCCCGGTCAGCACTTAGTCGTTTTTCGAACAACAACCGCCGACACACTGACTAACGGGCGGACGACTGTCCTAGTGCCTCCCTCCCTCCCTCACTGCACCGGGTCGTAACGCTGATCAAGGCCCGGTCAGCACTTAGTCGTTTTTCGAACAACCACCGCCGGCACAATGACGAACGGATGGTCGACGGACCTACTGCCTCCCTCCCTCCCTCCCTCACTGCACCGGGTCGTAACGCTGATCAAGGCCCGGTCAGCACTTAGTCGTTTTTCGAACAACCACCGCCGGCACACTGACGAACGGACGGACGACCGACCTACTGCCTCCCTCCCTCCCTCCCTCACTGCACCGGGTCGTAACGCTGATCAAGGCCCGGTCAGCACTTAGTCGTTTTTCGAACTACCACCGCCGGCACACTGACGAACGGATGGACGACCGACCTACTGCCTCCCTCCCTCCCTCCCTGACCAGCGCCGGGATGTAACGCTGATCAAGGCCCGGTCAGCCCTTAGTAGTTTTTCGAACAACCATCACTGCCGGCACACTGACAAACGGACGGACGACCGACCTACTGCCTCCCTCCCTCCCTCAATGCTCCGGGTCGTAACGCTGATCAAGGCCCGGTCAGCACTTAGTCGTTTTTCGAACAACCACCGCCGGCACAATGACGAACGAACGGACGACCGACCTACTGCCACCCTCCCTCCCTTCCTGACCGGTGCCGGGTCGTAACGCTGTTCATGGCCCGGTCAGCACTTAGTCGTTTTTCGAACAACAACCGCCGACACACTGACGAACGGACGGACGACCGACCAACTGCCTCCCTCCTTCCCTCACTGCACCGGGTCGTAACGCTGATCTAGGCCCGGTCAGCACTTAGTCGTTTTTCGAACAACCACCGCCGGCACACTGACGAACGGATGGACGACCGACCTACTGCCTCCCTCCCTCCCTCCCTCACTGCACCGGGTCGTAACGCTGATCAAGGCCCGGTCAGCACTTAGTCGTTTTTCGAACTACCACCGCCGGCACACTGACGAACGGATGGACGACCGACCTACTGCCTCCCTCCCTCCCTCCCTGACCAGCGCCGGGATGTAACGCTGATCAAGGCCCGGTCAGCCCTTAGTCGTTTTTCGAACAACCATCACTGCCGGCACACTGACAAACGGACGGACGACCGACCTACTGCCTCCCTCCCTCCCTCAATGCTCCGGGTCGTAACGCTGATCAAGGCCCGGTCAGCACTTAGTCGTTTTTCGAACAACCACCGCCGGCACACTGACGAACGGACGGACGACCGACCTACTGCCTCCCTCCCTCCCTCACTGCACCGGGTCGTAACGCTGATCAAGGCCCGGTCAGCACTTAGTCGTTTTTCGAACCACCACCGCCGGCACACTGACGAACGGACGGACGACCGACCTACTGCCATCCTCCTTCCCTCCCTGACCGGTGCCGGATCGTCACGCTGATCATGGCCCGGTCAGCACTTAGTCGTTTTTCGAACAACTACCGCCGGCACACTGACGAACGGATGGACGACCGACCTACTGCCCCCTCCCTCCCTGACCGGCAACGCTGATCAAGGCCCGGTCAGCACTTAGTCGTTTTTTCGAACAACCACCGCCGTCACACTGACGAACGGACGGACGACCGACCAACTGCCTGCCTCCTTCCCTCACTGCACCGGGTCGTAACGCTGATCTAGGCCCGGTCAGCACTTAGTCGTTTTTCGAACAACCACCGCCGTCACACTGACGAACGGACGGACGACCGACCAACTGCCTGCCTCCTTCCCTCACTGCACCGGGTCGTAACGCTGATCTAGGCCCGGTCAGCACTTAGTCGTT
This sequence comes from Tubulanus polymorphus, assembly GCF_964204645.1. NCBI lineage: Eukaryota > Metazoa > Nemertea > Palaeonemertea > Tubulaniformes > Tubulanidae > Tubulanus > Tubulanus polymorphus. The sequence goes on from NC_134036.1 coordinate 7,575,865, forward strand.
TTTCGAACAACCACCGCCGGCACACTGACGAACGGATGGACGACCGACCTACTGCCTCCCTCCCTCCCTCACTGCACCGGGTCGTAACGCTGATCAAGGCCCGGTCAGCAGTTAGTCGTTTTTCGAACATTCACTGCCGGCACACTGACAAACGGACGGACGACCGACCTACTGCCTCCCTCCCTCCCTCACTGCATCGGGTCGTAACGCTGATCATGGCCCGGTCAGCACTTAATCGTTTTTCGAACAACCACCGCCGGCACACTGACGAACGGATGGACGACCGACCTACTGCCTCCCTCCCTCCCTCCCTCACTGCACTTAGTCGTTTTTCGAACCAACACTGACGGCAGACTAACTAACGGGCGGACGATTGTCCGACTGCCTCCCTCTCTCCCTCCCTCACTGCGCCGGGTCGTAATGCTGATCAAGGCCCGGTCAGCACTTAGTCGTTTTTCGAACAACCAGCACTGCCGGCACACTGACTAACGGGCGGACGACCGACCTACTGCCTCCCTCCCTCCCTGACCAGCGCCGGGATGTAACGCTGATCAAGGCCCGGTCAGCCCTTAGTCGTTTTTCGAACAACCATCACTGCCGGCACACTGACAAACGGACGGACGACCGACCTACTGCCTCCCTCCCTCCCTCAATGCTCCGGGTCGTAACGCTGATCAAGGCCCGGTCAGCACTTAGTCGTTTTTCGAACAACCACCGCCGGCACACTGACGAACGGACGGACGACCGACCTACTGCCTCCCTCCCTCCCTCACTGCACCGGGTCGTAACGCTGATCAAGGCCCGGTCAGCACTTAGTCGTTTTTCAAACCAGCACTGACGGCAGACTAACTAACGGGCGGACGATTGTCCTACTGCCTCCCTCTCTCCCTCCCTGACCGGTGCCGGGTCGTAACGCTGATCAAGGCCCGGTCAGCACTTAGTCATCTTTCGAACGACTACCACCGGCACACTGACGAACGGACTGACGACCGACCTACTGCCTCCCTCCCTCCCCCCTCACTGCACCGGGTCGTAACGCTGATCAAGGCCCGGTCAGCATTTAGTCGTTTTTTGAACCAGCACTGACGGCAGACTAACTAACGGGCGGACGATTGTCCGACTGCCTCCCTCTCTCCCTCCCTCACTGCGCCGGGTCGTAATGCTGATCAAGGCCCGGTCAGCACTTAGTCGTTTTTCGAACAACCAGCACTGCCGGCACACTGACTAACGGGCGGACGACCGACCTACTGCCTCCCTCCCTCCCTCACTGCACCGGGTCGTAACGCTGATCAAGGCCCGGTCAGCACTTAGTCGTTTTTCGAACAACCACCGCCGGCACACTGACGAACGGATGGACGACCGACCTACTGCCTCCCTCCCTCCCTCACTGCACCGGGTCGTAACGCTGATCAAGGCCCGGTCAGCACTTAGTCGTTTTTCAAACCAGCACTGACGGCAGACTAACTAACGGGCGGACGATTGTCCTACTGCCTCCCTCTCTCCCTCCCTGACCGGTGCCGGGTCGTAACGCTGATCAAGGCCCGGTCAGCACTTAGTCATCTTTCGAACGACTACCACCGGCACACTGACGAACGGACTGACGACCGACCTACTGCCTCCCTCCCTCCCCCCTCACTGCACCGGGTCGTAACGCTGATCAAGGCCCGGTCAGCACTTAGTCGTTTTTTGAACCAGCACTGACGGCAGACTAACTAACGGGCGGACGATTGTCCGACTGCCTCCCTCTCTCCCTCCCTCACTGCGCCGGGTCGTAATGCTGATCAAGGCCCGGTCAGCACTTAGTCGTTTTTCGAACCATCACTGCCGGCACACTGACAAACGGACGGACGACCGACCTACTGCCTCCCTCCCTCCCTCACTGCACCGGGTCTTAACGCTGATCATGGCCCGGTCAGCACTTAATCGTTTTTCGAACAACTTCCGCCGGCACACTGACGAACGGATGGACGACCGACCTACTGCCTCCCTCCCTCCCTCCCTCACTGCACCGGGTCGTAACGCTGATCAAGGCCCGGTCAGCACCTAGTCGTTTTTCGAACTACCACCGCCGGCACACTGACGAACGGACGGACGACCGACCTACTGCCTCCCTCCCTCCCTTCCTGACCGGTGCCGGGTCGTAACGCTGTTCATGGCCCGGTCAGCACTTAGTCGTTTTTCGAACAACAACCGCCGACACACTGACTAACGGGCGGACGACTGTCCTAGTGCCTCCCTCCCTCCCTCACTGCACCGGGTCGTAACGCTGATCAAGACCCGGTCAGCACTTAGTCGTTTTTCGAACAACCACCGCCGGCACACTGACGAACGGACGGACGACCGACCTACTGCCTCCCTCCCTCCCTCACTGCACCGGGTCGTAACGCTGATCTAGGCCCGGTCAGCACTTAGTCGTTTTTCGAACAACCACCGCCGGCACACTGACGAACGGATGGACGACCGACCTACTGCCTCCCTCCCTCCCTCACTGCACCGGGTCGTAACGCTGATCAAGGCCCGGTCAGCACTTAGTCGTTTTTCAAACCAGCACTGACGGCAGACTAACTAACGGGCGGACGATTGTCCTACTGCCTCCCTCTCTCCCTCCCTGACCGGTGCCGGGTCGTAACGCTGATCAAGGCCCGGTCAGCACTTAGTCATCTTTCGAACGACTACCACCGGCACACTGACGAACGGACTGACGACCGACCTACTGCCTCCCTCCCTCCCCCCTCACTGCACCGGGTCGTAACGCTGATCAAGGCCCGGTCAGCACTTAGTCGTTTTTCGAACCAGCACTGACGGCAGACTAACTAACGGGCGGACGATTGTCCGACTGCCTCCCTCTCTCCCTCCCTCACTGCGCGGGTCGTAATGCTGATCAAGGCCCGGTCAGCACTTAGTCGTTTTTCGAACAACCAGCACTGCCGGCACACTGACTAACGGGCGGACGACCGACCTACTGCCTCCCTCCCTCCCTCCCTCACTGCACCGGGTCGTAACGCTGATCAAGACCCGGTCAGCACTTAGTCGTTTTTCGAACAACCACCGCCGGCACACTGACGAACGGACGGACGACCGACCTACTGCCTCCCTCCATCCCTCACTGCACCGGGTCGTAACGCTGATCAAGGCCCGGTCAGCACTTAGTCGTTTTTCGAACAACCACCGCCGGCACACTGACGAACGGACGGACGACCGACCTACTGCCTCCCTCCCTCCCTCACTGCACCGGGTCGTAACGCTGATCAAGGCCCGGTCAGCACTTAGTCGTTTTTCGAACTACCACCGCCGGCACATTGACGAACGGATGGACGACCGACCTACTGCCTCCCTCCCTCCCTCCCTGACCAGCGCCGGGACGTAACGCTGATCAAGGCCCGGTCAGCCCTTAGTCGTTTTTCGAACAACCATCACTGCCGGCACACTGACAAACGGACGGACGACCGACCTACTGCCTCCCTCCCTCCCTCAATGCTCCGGGTCGTAACGCTGATCAAGGCCCGGTCAGCACTTAGTCGTTTTTCGAACAACCACCGCCGGCACACTGGCGAACGGACGGACGACCGACCTACTGCCTCCCTCCCTCCCTCACTGCTCCGGGTCGTAACGCTGATCAAGGCCCGGTCAGCACTTAGTCGTTTTTCGAACAACCACCGCCGGCACACTGACGAACGGATGGACGACCGACCTACTGCCTCCCTCCCTCCCTCCCTCCCTCACTGCACCGGGTCGTAACGCTGATCAAGACCCGGTCAGCACTTAGTCGTTTTTCGAACAACCACCGCCGGCACACTGACGAACGGACGGACGACCGACCTACTGCCTCCCTCCATCCCTCACTGCACCGGGTCGTAACGCTGATCAAGGCCCGGTCAGCACTTAGTCGTTTTTCGAACTACCACCGCCGGCACACTGGCGAATGGACGGACGACCGACCTACTGCCACCCTCCCTCCCTTCCTGACCGGTGCCGGGTCGTAACGCTGTTCATGGCCCGGTCAGCACTTAGTCGTTTTTCGAACAACCAGCACTGCCGGCACACTGACTAACGGGCGGACGACCGACCTACTGCCTCCCTCCCTCCCTCACTGCACCGGGTCGTAACGCTGATCAAGGCCCGGTCAGCACTTAGTCGTTTTTCAAACATTCACTGCCGGCACACTGACAAACGGACGGACGACCGACCTACTGCCTCCCTCCCTCCCTCACTGCATCGGGTCGTAACGCTGATCATGGCCCGGTCAGCACTTAATCGTTTTTCGAACAACCACCGCCGGCACACTGACGAACGGATGGACGACCGACCTACTGCCTCCCTCCCTCCCTCCCTCACTGCACCGGGTCGTAACGCTGATCAAGGCCCGGTCAGCACTTAGTCGTTTTTCGAACCAACACTGACGGCAGACTAACTAACGGGCGGACGATTGTCCGACTGCCTCCCTCTCTCCCTCCCTCACTGCGCCGGGTCGTAATGCTGATCAAGGCCCGGTCAGCACTTAGTCGTTTTTCGAACAACCAGCACTGCCGGCACACTGACTAACGGGCGGACGACCGACCTACTGCCTCCCTCCCTCCCTCACTGCACCGGGTCGTAACGCTGATCAAGGCCCGGTCAGCACTTAGTCGTTTTTCGAACAACCACCGCCGGCACACTGACGAACGGACGGACGACCGACCTACTGCCTCCCTCCCTCCCTCCCTGACCGGTGCCGGGTCGTAACGCTGATCAAGGCCCGGTCAGCACTTAGTCGTTTTTCGAACCAACACTGACGGCAGACTAACTAACGGGCGGACGATTTTCCGACTGCCTCCCTCTCTCCCTCCCTCACTGCGCCGGGTCGTAATGCTGATCAAGGCCCGGTCAGCACTTAGTCGTTTTTCGAACCATCACTGCCGGCACACTGACAAACGGACGGACGACCGACCTACTGCCTCCCTCCCTCCCTCACTGCACCGGGTCGTAACGCTGATCATGGCCCGGTCAGCACTTAATCGTTTTTCGAACAACCAGCACTGCCGGCACACTGACTAACGGGCGGACGACCGACCTACTGCCTCCCTCCCTCCCTCAATGCACCGGGTCGTAACGCTGATCAAGGCCCGGTCAGCACTTAGTCGTTTTTCGAACCATCACTGCCGGCACACTGACAAACGGACGGACGACCGACCTACTGCCTCCCTCCCTCCCTCACTGCACCGGGTCGTAACGCTGATCATGGCCCGGTCAGCACTTAATCGTTTTTCGAACAACCAGCACTGCCGGCACACTGACTAACGGGCGGACGACCGACCTACTGCCTCCCTCCCTCCCTCACTGCACCGGGTCGTAACGCTGATCAAGGCCCGGTCAGCACTTAGTCGTTTTTCGAACCATCACTGCCGGCACACTGACAAACGGACGGACGACCGACCTACTGCCTCCCTCCCTCCCTCACTGCACCGGGTCGTAACGCTGATCATGGCCCGGTCAGCACTTAATCGTTTTTCGAACAACCACCGCCGGCACACTGACGAACGGATGGACGACCGACCTACTGCCTCCCTCCCTCCCTCCCTCACTGCACCGGGTCGTAACGCTGATCAAGGCCCGGTCAGCACTTAGTCGTTTTTCGAACTACCACCGCCGGCACACTGACGAACGGACGGACGACCGACCTACTGCCTCCCTCCCTCCCTCCCTGACCGGTGCCGGGTCGTAACGCTGATCAAGGCCTGGTCAGCACTTAGTCGTTTTTCGAACAACCACCGCCGGCACTCTGACGAACGAACGGACGACCGACCTACTGCCACCCTCCCTCCCTTCCTGACCGGTGCCGGGTCGTAACGCTGTTCATGGCCCGGTCAGCACTTAGTCGTTTTTCGAACAACAACCGCCGACACACTGACTAACGGGCGGACGACTGTCCTAGTGCCTCCCTCCCTCCCTCCCTCACTGCACCGGGACGTAACGCTGATCAAGGCCCGGTCAGCACTTAGTCGTTTTTCGAACAACCACCGCCGGCACACTGACGAACGGATGGACGACCGACCTACTGCCTCCCTCCCTCCCTCCCTCCCTCACTGCACCGGGTCGTAACGCTGATCAAGGCCCGGTCAGCACTTAGTCGTTTTTCGAACAACCACCGCCGGCACACTGACGAACGGATGGTCGACCGACCTACTGCCTCCCTCCCTCCCTCCCTCACTGCACCGGGTCGTAACGCTGATCAAGGCCCGGTCAGCACTTAGTCGTTTTTCGAACTACCACCGCCGGCACACTGACGAACGGACGGACGACCGACCTACTGCCTCCCTCCCTCCCTCCCTGACCGGTGCCGGGTCGTAACGCTGATCAAGGCCCGGTCAGCACTTAGTCGTTTTTCGAACCAACACTGACGGCAGACTAACTAACGGGCGGACGATTGTCCGACTGCCTCCCTCTCTCCCTCCCTCACTGCGCCGGGTCGTAATGCTGATCAAGGCCCGGTCAGCACTTAGTCGTTTTTCGAACAACCAGCACTGCCGGCACACTGACTAATGGGCGGACGACCGACCTACTGCCTCCCTCCCTCCCTCACTGCACCGGGTCGTGACGCTGATCAAGGCCCGGTCAGCACTTAGTCGTTTTTCGAACAACCACCGCCGGCACACTGACGAACGGACGGACGACCGACCTACTGCCTCCCTCCCTCCCTCCCTGACCGGTGCCGGGTCGTAACGCTGATCAAGGCCCGGTCAGCACTTAGTCGTTTTTCGAACCAACACTGACGGCAGACTAACTAACGGGCGGACGATATTCCGACTGCTCCCTCTCTCCCTCCCTCACTGCGCCGGGTCGTAATGCTGATCAAGGCCCGGTCAGCACTTAGTCGTTTTTCGAACAACCAGCACTGCCGGCACACTGACAAACGGACGGACGACCGACCTACTGCCTCCCTCCCTCCCTCACTGCACCGGGTCGTAACGCTGATCATGGCCCGGTCAGCACTTAATCGTTTTTCGAACAACCACCGCCGGCACACTGACGAACGGATGGACGACCGACCTACTGCCTCCCTCCCTCCCTCCCTCCCTCACTGCACCGGGTCGTAACGCTGATCAAGGCCCGGTCAGCACTTAGTCGTTTTTCGAACCAACACTGACGGCAGACTAACTAACGGGCGGACGATTGTCCGACTGCCTCCCTCTCTCCCTCCCTCACTGCGCCGGGTCGTAATGCCGATCAAGGCCCGGTCAGCACTTAGTCGTTTTTCGAACAACCAGCACTGCCGGCACACTGACTAACGGGCGGACGACCGACCTACTGCCTCCCTCCCTCCCTCACTGCACCGGGTCGTAACGCTGATCAAGGCCCGGTCAGCACTTAGTCGTTTTTCGAACCATCACTGCCGGCACACTGACAAACGGACGGACGACCGACCTACTGCCTCCCTCCCTCCCTCACTGCACCGGGTCGTAACGCTGATCATGGCCCGGTCAGCACTTAATCGTTTTTCGAACAACCACCGCCGGCACACTGACGAACGGATGGACGACCGACCTACTGCCTCCCTCCCTCCCTCCCTCCCTCACTGCACCGGGTCGTAACGCTGATCAAGGCCCGGTCAGCACTTAGTCGTTTTTCGAACCAACACTGACGCAGACTAACTAACGGGCGGACGATTGTCCGACTGCCTCCCTCTCTCCCTCCCTCACTGCACCGGGTCGTAATGCTGATCAAGGCCCGGTCAGCACTTAGTCGTTTTTCGAACAACCAGCACTGCCGGCACACTGACTAACGGCGGACGAACGACCTACTGCCTCCCTCCCTCCCTCACTGCACCGGGTCGTAACGCTGATCAAGGCCCGGTCAGCACTTAGTCGTTTTTCGAACAACCACCGCCGGCACACTGACGAACGGACGGACGACCGACCTACTGCCTCCCTCCCTCCCTCCCTGACCGGTGCCGGGTCGTAACGCTGATCAAGGCCCGGTCAGCACTTAGTCGTTTTTCGAACCAACACTGACGGCAGACTAACTAACGGGCGGACGATTGTCCGTCTGCTCCCTCTCTCCCTCCCTCACTGCGCCGGGTCGTAATGCTGATCAAGGCCCGGTCAGCACTTAGTCGTTTTTCGAACAACCAGCACTGCCGGCACACTGACTAACGGGCGGACGACCGACCTACTGCCTCCCTCCCTCCCTCACTGCACCGGGTCGTAACGCTGATCAAGGCCCGGTCAGCACTTAGTCGTTTTTCGAACCATCACTGCCGGCACACTGACAAACGGACGGACGACCGACCTACTGCCTCCCTCCCTCCCTCACTGCACCGGGTCGTAACGCTGATCATGGCCCGGTCAGCACTTAATCGTTTTTCGAACAACCACCGCCGGCACACTGACAAACGGATGGACGACCGACCTACTGCCTCCCTCCCTCCCTCCCTCACTGCACCGGGTCGTAACGCTGATCAAGGCCCGGTCAGCACTTAGTCGTTTTTCGAACTACCACCGCCGGCACACTGACGAACGGACGGACGACCGACCTACTGCCTCCCTCCCTCCCTCCCTGACCGGTGCCGGGTCGTAACGCTGATCAAGGCCCGGTCAGCACTTAGTCGTTTTTCGAACAACCAGCACTGCCGGCACACTGACTAACGGGCGGACGACCGACCTACTGCCTCCCTCCCTCCCTCACTGCACCGGGTCGTAACGCTGATCAAGGCCCGGTCAGCACTTAGTCGTTTTTCGAACAACCACCGCCGGCACACTGACGAACGGACGGACGACCGACCTACTGCCTCCCTCCCTCCCTCACTGCACCGGGTCGTAACGCTGATCATGGCCCGGTCAGCACTTAATCGTTTTTCGAACAACCACCGCCGGCACACTGACGAACGGATGGACGACCGACCTACTGCCTCCCTCCCTCCCTCCCTCACTGCACCGGGTCGTAACGCTGATCAAGGCCCGGTCAGCACTTAGTCGTTTTTCGAACCAACACTGACGGCAGACTAACTAACGGGCGGACGATTGTCCGACTGCCTCCCTCTCTCCCTCCCTCACTGCGTCGGGTCGTAATGCTGATCAAGGCCCGGTCAGCACTTAGTCGTTTTTCGAACAACCAGCACTGCCGGCACACTGACTAACGGGCGGACGACCGACCTACTGCCTGCCTCCCTCCCTCCCTCACTGCACCGGGTCGTAACGCTGATCAAGGCCCGGTCAGCACTTAGTCGTTTTTCGAACCATCACTGCCGGCACACTGACAAACGGACGGACGACCGACCTACTGCCTCCCTCCCTCCCTCACTGCACCGGGTCGTAACGCTGATCATGGCCCGGTCAGCACTTAATCGTTTTTCGAACAACCACCGCCGGCACACTGACGAACGGATGGACGACCGACCTACTGCCTCCCTCCCTCCCTCCCTGACCGGTGCCGGGTCGTAACGCTGATCAAGGCCCGGTCAGCACTTAGTCGTTTTTCGAACCAACACTGACGGCAGACTAACTAACGGGCGGACGATTGTCCGACTGCCTCCCTCTCTCCCTCCCTCACTGCGCCGGGTCGTAATGCTGATCAAGGCCCGGTCAGCACTTAGTCGTTTTTCGAACAACCAGCACTGCCGGCACACTGACTAACGGGCGGACGACCGACCTACTGCCTCCCTCCCTCCCTCCCTCCCTCCCTCACTGCACCGGGTCGTAACGCTGATCAAGGCCCGGTCAGCACTTAGTCGTTTTTCGAACAACCACCGCCGGCACACTGACGAACGGATGGACGACCGACCTACTGCCTCCCTCCCTCCCTCCCTCCCTCCCTCCCTCCCTCCCTCCCTCCCTCCCTCACTGCACCGGGTCGTAACGCTGATCAAGGCCCGGTCAGCACTTAGTCGTTTTTCGAACAACCACCGCCGGCACACTGACGAACGGACGGACGACCGACCTACTGCCTCCCTCCCTCCCTCCCTGACCGGTGCCGGGTCGTAACGCTGATCAAGGCCCGGTCAGCACTTAGTCGTTTTTCGAACCAACACTGACGGCAGACTAACTAACGGGCGGACGATTGTCCGACTGCCTCCCTCTCTCCCTCCCTCACTGCGCCGGGTCGTAATGCTGATCAAGGCCCGGTCAGCACTTAGTCGTTTTTCGAACAACCACCGCCCGGCACACTGACGAACGGATGGACGACCGACCTACTGCCTCCCTCCCTCCCTCCCTCCCTCACTGCACCGGGTCGTAACGCTGATCAAGGCCCGGTCAGCACTTAGTCGTTTTTCGAACAACCACCGCCGGCACACTGACGAACGGATGGTCGACCGACCTACTGCCTCCCTCCCTCCCTCCCTCACTGCACCGGGTCGTAACGCTGATCAAGGCCCGGTCAGCACTTAGTCGTTTTTCGAACTACCACCGCCGGCACACTGACGAACGGACGGACGACCGACCTACTGCCTCCCTCCCTCCCTCCCTTACCGGTGCCGGGTCGTAACGCTGATCAAGGCCCGGTCAGCACTTAGTCGTTTTTCGAACCAACACTGACGGCAGACTAACTAACGGGCGGACGATTGTCCGACTGCCTCCCTCTCTCCCTCCCTCACTGCGCCGGGTCGTAATGCTGATCAAGGCCCGGTCAGCACTTAGTCGTTTTTCGAACAACCACCGCCGGCACACTGACGAACGGACGGACGACCGACCTACTGCCTCCCTCCCTCCCTCCCTGACCGGTGCCGGGTCGTAACGCTGATCAAGGCCCGGTCAGCACTTAGTCGTTTTTCGAACCAACACTGACGGCAGACTAACTAACGGGCGGGCGATATTCCGACTGCCTCCCTCTCTCCCTCCCTCACTGCGCCGGGTCGTAATGCTGATCAAGGCCCGGTCAGCACTTAGTCGTTTTTCGAACAACCAGCACTGCCGGCACACTGACAAACGGACGGACGACCGACCTACTGCCTCCCTCCCTCCTCACTGCACCGGGTCGTAACGCTGATCATGGCCCGGTCAGCACTTAATCGTTTTTCGAACAACCACCGCCGGCACACTGACGAACGGATGGACGACCGACCTACTGCCTCCCTCCCTCCCTCCCTCCCTCACTGCACCGGGTCGTAACGCTGATCAAGGCCCGGTCAGCACTTAGTCGTTTTTCGAACAACCAGCACTGCCGGCACACTGACTAACGGGCGGACGACCGACCTACTGCCTCCCTCCCTCCCTCACTGCACCGGGTCGTAACGCTGATCAAGGCCCGGTCAGCACTTAGTCGTTTTTCGAACCATCTCTGCCGGCACACTGACAAAACGGACGGACGACCGACCTACTGCCTCCCTCCCTCCCTCACTGCACCGGGTCGTAACGCTGATCATGGCCCGGTCAGCACTTAATCGTTTTTCGAACAACCACCGCCGGCACACTGACGAACGGATGGACGACCGACCTACTGCCTCCCTCCCTCCCTCCCTCACTGCACCGGGTCGTAACGCTGGATCAAGGCCCGGTCAGCACTTAGTCGTTTTTCGAACCAACACTGACGGCAGACTAACTAACGGGCGGACGATTGTCCGACTGCCTCCCTCTCTCCCTCCCTCACTGCGCCGGGTCGTAATGCTGATCAAGGCCCGGTCAGCACTTAGTCGTTTTTCGAACAACCAGCACTGCCGGCACACTGACTAACGGGCGGACGACCGACCTACTGCCTCCCTCCCTCCCTCACTGCACCGGGTCGTAACGCTGATCAAGGCCCGGTCAGCACTTAGTCGTTTTTCGAACAACCACCGCCGGCACACTGACGAACGGACGGACGACTGACCTACTGCCTCCCTCCCTCCCTCCCTGACCGGTGCCGGGTCGTAACGCTGATCAAGGCCCGGTCAGCACTTAGTCGTTTTTCGAACCAACACTGACGGCAGACTAACTAACGGGCGGACGATTGTCCGACTGCCTCCCTCTCTCCCTCCCTCACTGCGCCGGGTCGTAATGCTGATCAAGGCCCCGGTCAGCACTTAGTCGTTTTTCGAACAACCAGCACTGCCGGCACACTGACTAACGGGCGGACGACCGACCTACTGCCTCCCTCCCTCCCTCACTGCACCGGGTCGTAACGCTGATCAAGGCCCGGTCAGCACTTAGTCGTTTTTCGAACCATCACTGCCGGCACACTGACAAACGGACGGACGACCGACCTACTGCCTCCCTCCCTCCCTCACTGCACCGGGTCGTAACGCTGATCATGGCCCGGTCAACACTTAATCGTTTTTCGAACAACCACCGCCGGCACACTGACGAACGGATGGACGACCGGACCTACTGCCTCCCTCCCTCCCTCCCTCCATCACTGCACCGGGTCGTAACGCTGATCAAGGCCCGGTCAGCACTTAGTCGTTTTTCGAACTACCACCGCCGGCACACTGACGAACGGACGGACGACCGACCTACTGCCTCCCTCCCTCCCTCCCTGACCGGTGCCGGGTCGTAACGCTGATCAAGGCCTGGTCAGCACTTAGTCGTTTTTCGAACAACCACCGCCGGCACACTGACGAACGAACGGACGACCGACCTACTGCCACCCTCCCTCCCTTCCTGACCGGTGCCGGGTCGTAACGCTGATCAAGGCCCGGTCAGCACTTAGTCGTTTTTCGAACTACCACCGCCGGCACACTGACGAACGGACGGACGACCGACCTACTGCCTCCCTCCCTCCCTCCCTGACCGGTGCCGGGTCGTAACGCTGATCAAGGCCTGGTCAGCACTTAGTCGTTTTTCGAACAACCACCGCCGGCACACTGACGAACGAACGGACGACCGACCTACTGCCACCCTCCCTCCCTTCCTGACCGGTGCCGGGTCGTAACGCTGTTCATGGCCCGGTCAGCACTTAGTCGTTTTTCGAACAACAACCGCCGACACACTGACTAACGGGCGGACGACTGTCCTAGTGCCTCCCTCCCTCCCTCCCTCACTGCACCGGGACGTAACGCTGATCAAGGCCCGGTCAGCACTTAGTCGTTTTTCGAACAACCACCGCCGGCACACTGACGAACGGATGGACGACCGACCTACTGCCTCCCTCCCTCCCTCCCTCACTGCACCGGGTCGTAACGCTGATCAAGGCCCGGTCAGCACTTAGTCGTTTTTCGAACTACCACCGCCGGCACACTGACGAACGGACGGACGACCGACCTACTGCCTCCCTCCCTCCCTCCCTGACCGGTGCCTGGTCGTAACGCTGATCAAGGCCCGGTCAGCACTTAGTCGTTTTTCGAACCAACACTGACGGCAGACTAACTAACGGGCGGACGATTGTCCGACTGCCTCCCTCTCTCCCTCCCTCACTGCGCCGGGTCGTAATGCTGATCAAGGCCCGGTCAGCACTTAGTCGTTTTTCGAACAACCAGCACTGCCGGCACACTGACTAACGGCGGACGACCGACCTACTGCCTCCCTCCCTCCCTCACTGCACCGGGTCGTAACGCTGATCAAGGCCCGGTCAGCACTTAGTCGTTTTTCGAACAACCACCGCCGGCACACTGACGAACGGACGGACGACCGACCTACTGCCTCCCTCCCTCCCTCCCTGACCGGTGCCGGGTCGTAATGCTGATCAAGGCCCGGTCAGCACTTTGTCGTTTTTCGAACCAACACTGACGGCAGACTAACTAACGGGCGGACGATATTCCGACTGCCTCCCTCTCTCCCTCCCTCACTGCGCCGGGTCGTAATGCTGATCAAGGCCCGGTCAGCACTTAGTCGTTTTTCGAACAACCAGCACTGCCGGCACACTGACAAACGGACGGACGACCGACCTACTGCCTCCCTCCCTCCCTCACTGCACCGGGTCGTAACGCTGATCATGGCCCGGTCAGCACTTAATCGTTTTTCGAACAACCACCGCCGGCACACTGACGAACGGATGGACGACCGACCTACTGCCTCCCTCCCTCCCTCCCTCACTGCACCGGGTCGTAACGCTGATCAAGGCCCGGTCAGCACTTAGTCGTTTTTCGAACCAACACTGACGGCAGACTAACTAACGGGCGGACGATTGTCCGACTGCCTCCCTCTCTCCCTCCCTCACTGCGCCGGGTCGTAATGCTGATCAAGGCCCGGTCAGCACTTAGTCGTTTTTCGAACAACCAGCACTGCCGGCACACTGACTAAAGGGCGGACGACCGACCTACTGCCTCCCTCCCTCCCTCACTGCACCGGGTCGTAACGCTGATCAAGGCCCGGTCAGCACTTAGTCGTTTTTCGAACCATCACTGCCGGCACACTGACAAACGGACGGACGACCGACCTACTGCCTCCCTCCCTCCCTCCCTCACTGCACCGGGTCGTAACGCTGATCATGGCCCGGTCAGCACTTAATCGTTTTTCGAACAACCACCGCCGGCACACTGACGAACGGATGGACGACCGACCTACTGCCTCCCTCCCTCCCTCCCTCACTGCACCGGGTCGTAACGCTGATCAAGGCCCGGTCAGCACTTAGTCGTTTTTCGAACAACCAGCACTGCCGGCACACTGACTAACGGGCGGTCGACCGACCTACTGCCTCCCTCCCTCCCTCACTGCACCGGGTCGTAACGCTGATCAAGGCCCGGTCAGCACTTAGTCGTTTTTCGAACCAACACTGACGGCAGACTAACTAACGGGCGGACGATTGTCCGACTGCCTCCCTCTCTCCCTCCCTCACTGCACCGGGTCGTAATGCTGATCAAGGCCCGGTCAGCACTTAGTCGTTTTTCGAACAACCAGCACTGCCGGCACACTGACTAACGGGCGGACGAACGACCTACTGCCTCCCTCCCTCCCTCACTGCACCGGGTCGTAACGCTGATCAAGGCCCGGTCAGCACTTAGTCGTTTTTCGAACAACCACCGCCGGCACACTGACGAACGGACGGACGACCGACCTACTGCCTCCCTCCCTCCCTCCCTGACCGGTGCCGGGTCGTAACGCTGATCAAGGCCCGGTCAGCACTTAGTCGTTTTTCGAACCAACACTGACGGCAGACTAACTAACGGGCGGACGATTGTCCGTCTGCCTCCCTCTCTCCCTCCCTCACTGCGCCGGGTCGTAATGCTGATCAAGGCCCGGTCAGCACTTAGTCGTTTTTCGAACAACCAGCACTGCCGGCACACTGACTAACGGGCGGACGACCGACCTACTGCCTCCCTCCCTCCCTCACTGCACCGGGTCGTAACGCTGATCAAGGCCCGGTCAGCACTTAGTCGTTTTTCGAACCATCACTGCCGGCACACTGACAAACGGACGGACGACCGACCTACTGCCTCCCTCCCTCCCTCACTGCACCGGGTCGTAACGCTGATCATGGCCCGGTCAGCACTTAATCGTTTTTCGAACAACCACCGCCGGCACACTGACAAACGGATGGACGACCGACCTACTGCCTCCCTCCCTCCCTCCCTCACTGCACCGGGTCGTAACGCTGATCAAGGCCCGGTCAGCACTTAGTCGTTTTTCGAACTACCACCGCCGGCACACTGACGAACGGACGGACGACCGACCTACTGCCTCCCTCCCTCCCTCCCTGACCGGTGCCGGGTCGTAACGCTGATCAAGGCCCGGTCAGCACTTAGTCGTTTTTCGAACAACCACCGCCGGCACACTGACGAACGAACGGACGACCGACCTACTGCCACCCTCCCTCCCTTCCTGACCGGTGCCGGGTCGTAACGCTGTTCATGGCCTGGTCAGCACTTAGTCGTTTTTCGAACAACAACCGCCGACACACTGACTAACGGGCGGACGACTGTCCTAGTGCCTCCCTCCCTCCCTCACTGCACCGGGTCGTAACGCTGATCAAGGCCCGGTCAGCACTTAGTCGTTTTTCGAACAACCACCGCCGGCACACTGACGAACGGACGGACGACCGACCTTCTGCCTCCCTCCCTCCCTCACTGCTCCGGGTCGTAACGCTGATCAAGGCCCGGTCAGCACTTAGTCGTTTTTCGAACAACCACCGCCGGCACACTGACGAACGGACGGACGACCGACCTACTGCCTCCCTTCCTCCCTCCCTGACCAGCGCCGGGTCGTAACGCTGATCAAGGCCCGGTCAGCCCTTAGTCGTTTTTCGAACAACCATCACAGCCGGCACACTGACAAACGGACGGACGACCGACCTACTGCCTCCCTCCCTCCCTCCCTCACTGCACCGGGTCGTAACGCTGATCAAGGCCCGGTCAGCACTTAGAACGCGTTCTCAAATGTTTTGATACTTTCTCAGTTTGTATCAAAAATATTGCCGATATTTGGTCCTTAAGTCCTAAAAAATGATAAATTTACAGTGTAAAATCGTACAAACGTGTCATCTATACCACAAAACACTTTATTTCCTGACCAATTTATGATGTCATGTGTGGGCCATAGACCTCAATATCTGCCTGTGATCTCAACTTTCAATTAAGATTACGTGAGCTACTCGTGCCCAAAACGCGGCAGACGCACAATAGAAAGTTACGCGCATGGTACTTTTATTGTCGCCGACATAGAGGACCGATATTTTGCTAATTTGATTCGGGAGGTTTAAACCTCCCAAGGTCAATTTACTAAAATTGTGACCTTCAGGGAGATTCTACGAAAGGCCGATCGTTATCAATTTTGGTTGAACTTGATACCATAATGCTCACTGGTTTTAATGTCAAACCATGTAGTCCATATTTGGTAAGTTGTAAATTACGTAAAACCGAAAGAAAAACCCATTATTGGATCCTAATTACACGAATTACTTGAAATATCTAATAAATGAAATGTATACACAATACCAATAAGAACAACCTGATTTGATTCTGTTCGGAATTTATTCCTATATTCACGTCATAAAAATCGGAGGCAGTATTTCTCATTGATTTTTACAACAGCGTCATTTCAGCCATGGACTGTGAAAATACGTTACTGATTCCATGGTTAAGCTCGTTTTCGAGTAAAATATTGCATTTGATTCATTTCTCGTTGTGGTTTTGTCAAAGCTATATTTTCACAGTCCGATCAGTGATACAAATAGCTAGTCAGTTACCAACGGTATAGCCAATAATCTACAGAACCACCCGAATAGCGAAAATTAGCAAATTGAACCAGTGATACCAGTTTTTGTCATGATTTTATCGAACATGTCATTCAATAATCGATGTGATCGGGTAAAAACTCGCCCCGTAAAGGTCCCTTTCAGTAAAAATCCCCTAGTTAAATATACCCCAAGGTAAAGGCTCCCGGTAAAAAACCCGAATAAAGATTTTCCAGTGTCTAGTTGGATGTTCTTTTCTTGTTCCTCTGTATACCTCTATACCTTCTCTATCAGATAGAAATGTTGTTAACTGCAACTATCCGTTAATCAAACTGTTGAATTATTTTTTGATAATCGGGAGTGATGAAAATTAGGAATGAAAATTAACGGTTTAGCTACTTATATTTAGTTTAAAATCATGTGTTCTGCTTTAACAAATGCACTTTTTTATCTAAAAATATTATCTGACCCGAGTGCCTCAATCAAGGCTACATCAACAGTCCATCTCACTGATAACTTTATCACAAATAATCACCAGCCATTGAAATGTTTAATCCTCATACAATACAATACAATTATCTCAAATCTAAATTTCATGAGATAAATGCCCCTAGATTTCATAGGTTTTATTCCAACTGTTGCGACAGTCATATCAAAACTGGACTATTCATATCAATAGACGCTAAACTGGACTGTTAATATATGAAAAGTCTTTAAGACCATATCATATATCTGAAGTGCGCTATGTTTTGCCTTGCAGTAATAATTTGACTTGTCACATGATTACTCCATTTCTTCATATAATTTCCAAATAAACGAATACATTTCCATTGTTATGTTAAATGACATCAGCAAAAGCAAATAGACACAAACTACTACACTACTGTGTTTAGGATGGTTTAAGAGATTGGACGCCGATTGATACGAAAAGTAGATTTCATGCAATCATTTTCTTTCTTTAAAATCGTTGCGAATTAACGCGCGAACAGTGTTCGACTCTGGACGAACGGTTAATGGAATTTTATCGGGTTAGTCTTTCTATAGCCGACTAGCTATTGAATACCAGTGATTAAGCCATAAGTAAATAAAGAAGTTACTTGGGATGTTTAATCAATTGATGACAATGTACAAGTAAAACCAGGCCTATGAGACACCCGTAATGTAAAATGATATCATGCAAGATATTCATATAAGCGTATTTTAGTCCTGATTTGAATGAATGTACCCACGTTTTAGGCAATGAATCGAGACTTGGTTTTATCCCATAGCGTCATCGCTAGTACATGCTTGAGATGAGATTGTTGGTTTATATTTTGAACTCTGTAAAGAAGTTTTGTACATTTAAGCGTGAATGACGCACTGTGATGAACTATTGTACGAAATAATATATTAAATTCAATGAAAGAATCTTAATGCTCCAAAAGGAATATAAGTGTAGTTAAGATTAATTTTTTTTAATTTTTCTTAATGAAAACCGATGATATAAAATAATTTAGCTTATTATCCCCAAGGTAAAAATCCCCAATATTTGATTTAACTAACATAAAATCAACACAATTTATTATGTCTAAAAAAACTCAACTCATAGATTCTAGATTTAATTGCACTTCTGTTAACTAAAGATGATAGTAATGATGTATAGATGTATAATATGATGACCGAACGTTTCATGAGGAATAACTACTGTGGTTAGATACAATTCTCATTCTTAGGATACGAATCGGTTGATTGAATTCGGTCATTTAAACTACTGGCTAATTTACAGTGGTCACTATTGAAACGATTAATTGAAGTGCCCTTGAAATCAAGATAGATTCCGGTTGCGTAAATTAACTAATTTTTAAGCGACCACCTTCTATTGTCGGTATTCGGTTAGCTCTTGGTTAGCCAGAAGTTTTACCATACAGACTCGGACTAGATGATTGAATTAAATCTTAGAATCAAAATATTGTCACTGGAGTAAATATATATTCCTTATTACACTTTCAGCAGTGATCATATTTTACATGTAAATTGAAGGTATTACTGTCATCTAAAGTTAATAAGGTATTAGAATCGCAAAATTTAAGTTGTTCAAAACCAACATGAAAATGAGAAGTAAATACACAATATCCGTATATGGTGAATAACGAGACAAATCCCACAATGAATTCAGCAAAAAATCTTCTGCGAGCAATGTTTCGGCTAATGCTATTAGCCATCATCAGGCCCCCGTCAACATGAAAATATTGATACGTAAATCGAATCCATATCATAAGCATACTATACCACAAGTTAAAAAGAGTTATTTAGTTCGAATTAAAAGATAGTATGAATAAAATTATGAAAAGATAGTATGAATAAAAAGTTCATTAATTTCATTTATTCTATGAATTTGTTTAAAGATTTATTTCAACAAAAGAGATCAATGCACAGTTAAATATATTGCAGTTGTATTGTGGATGAATATGTTTGAATAAATATCGTGCTTTCAAATGTTCTTGAAAAATCGCCAAGTGAGGATTTTACCTAGGGGATTTTTACCTACAACCATCTAAAATGCCCCAGGCCCTAAATCCAGTAGGTTTATGGCGAAAGGTTAAGATTAGGAATGTATTAGCAATATAATTTTTTGAAACAGTATTTGGTCTCCCGATGATTTGATTTGCAGGTCAGACTTATTGTTGACCAAAGTTCTTAAAGTGAATTGCTTTAAAGTAATAAATATCAATGAAACAATATCATAAATTTTGAAGTGAGTTCTTTTGTAATAATCCAATTTAAGTGCACTCCGATGCATGCTAAATTCTAATAAATTCATTTATAAATTTAATTTATACATTTTCCCTCCTCACTTATTCATTCTATATTAGTTTTACTAATGAACATAACAGTGGCTTGTGCCTAATGTCAATAAGCAGCGATTGGGTGCCGCCTCTCTGTGTTAATCTATCACGAAAGATTTAACTCGATTAGAGCCGCTGAAAACGTATTTCTTTGCAGCCTAGAGTTTATGCATACATGTTCTAAATCAAGACAATATGCTCTATATCAGAGCCTATACTAAAGCATGCACTCATAATTCGTTTAAGAGTCCGAGGCTTAATTGTGAGAGTTGTTATACAATGAGTAAT
Source organism: Tubulanus polymorphus (assembly GCF_964204645.1). Taxonomy (NCBI): domain Eukaryota; kingdom Metazoa; phylum Nemertea; class Palaeonemertea; order Tubulaniformes; family Tubulanidae; genus Tubulanus; species Tubulanus polymorphus. The sequence goes on from NC_134036.1 coordinate 7,595,973, forward strand.
TAAATGGTGGGATTACAATGGGAGAGATCATTTCATCAGCCACATCGTTGCCCCAGGGAGTTAGTTATATTCGTTATAGCCAAAATACCTTGACCATGGACTCTAAAACGCTTTAATGTCTAAATTGTTTTAGAGTCCATGACTTGACAGAATATAGAAATTTGCCCAGAAAAAGTTATGCATATTCCAACAAAAAAGAATCAATAAAGACTTATATTTTGAATTTAAATGAAGAGACAAGTAGTACTTTAAAGGTTAACTATTTATTTCGACGCACGAGCTTTCGCTTCTAATGTATAGAAGCTTCAATGAGTGAATTATTAGAATTCGTACATTTAGTAAATTCCGGAAACAAAACCTAGTCTTAAGAACTACCATTAACCAAGTTTCAAAGAATTTTGTTCCCTTATGATATTGAATGGTGTGAAATTGAAGTGTCCCTAATGATATATCTTTATGTAAGTTCAACTAACTTACCCAGTTAGTGATGATAGTTGAATAATTAACAAAATAATAGTTGGACTATCGTTTAGGACAAATTAGGATTTTACCGGGTAAGTTTTTTCCTAATAGGCTACCTTTTTGAAGAGCATGCATCCTGAGATACGTATACAAAAATTCGTTTGATGCTAAATGCAGAGTCTTCACGGTAGAACATATTTGGACATCAATTAATCACGTGAAGGGTAGAAATGACAATTTGTCACTGCTGAGCTTATTTCCCTTCACTCAACTTTTTTTAAAGTTTTTTCAATATTCTCTAATCCGACATTATATACGCTGCGTACTAACTGTACACAATTTCGGGTTTGGGTTGTTTTTGAAAAAAAACAGATTCCCAGCAAATTGTAATTTTTGGGTTCTTGAAAACGGTCAATATGTTATAGCAGTTTATGTAAAACCGCATAGAATAGCTACAATGAACAACATGTATCCAGGAAAATATATATTTCAGAACACGATCGATTTCACTGAATTTAGCCTCATCATGTAGGATAAAATGAACTTCTGTTGATATTGCGATTGTGCTGTCGTTAGCTGTCCCATAGCTTATTCGACTCGCTATCGAAAGTAACAAAACAATGGTCACATGTGTCAATGAACTTATCGCTATTCGAAGTAATGTGCGTATTGAAAAATTTCTCAAGCACTTCGAATTTCCGATTGCTTAAACGCCAAATTTGCATTCGAAATATTAAGCCGATCTATTCTAATTCATACCTGGTCGTGTTATAAGCAATTCAAGCGTTTAGTTTGTACTTTAAAATAAAATGAAATAGATTGATTGATGAAATACAAATCAAGTCAAACAAACTCAACTAACTGACTACTACTGAGTTATTTGTATTCGATGAAAGAACATATTCTAGTTAGTTGAAAGAACATATTCTAGTTCATTGGCTCGAACCTTGATTATTGTCTAAGTTGTACTATAACTAACATGCCAATGGATGTGTACATGCGCCTCTCTGATTGGCTAGAATCCTTGCATTCGATGGCGGCATCAGTGAACTAACGGGGAAATTAGAATTGTATGTTTGACCACGGATTCTTTGTTTTTGAGTCCATGGTTTTGGATCTGGTTTTATCGTGAGTTTGATTAACGTACATTGTAGAGAACAATGGTGGGGATTCGAATAACGTGCATCCTTTATTCAGAAAGTGTATCATTACGTATATAAATATAGAAATTATTACAATAACTTTAATCAGAATTATCTCATCACGCAGAACCAGTGAAATAGCCGTTGTAAAGCCGCAAAGTAAATTGAATGAATGAGTAGGTGCTCACGCATTTGTTTCCATTTCATAAGAATCAATTCCAAACAGATGAATCAGATTCGAATTTTTGCTTCTTCGTTATGCGAAGTTTTTTTTATATCAGAGACTCTTATACGATTTAGGTTTTAGAGTCCATGGTTATATGAATATCTTATGATTCCTCAACTTTCATCAAATACTTAGGAATGCCATTGAACGTTTGGGTAAAAAGTTATGCTAAATTTGATTACCATCGGCTTTTTAGATAATCTCCACGAAGGTCACAATTTTAGTGGTTTGACCTTGGGAGGTTTAAACCTCCCGAATCCAATTTGCGAAATATCGGTCCTCTTTGTCGGCGGTAATGAAAGAATAAATAGAGCGAAGTTTCTATTGTGCGCCGACCGCATTTTGTTCACGAATAGCTTACGTAATAAATTGAAAGTTGAGATCATAGGCGGATATAGCGCTCTATGGCCCACGTTCAATTCATAAACTGGTCCGCAAATAAAGTGTTTAGAAGTATAATTGACACGTTTGTACGATTTTGCGCTGTAAATTTATCATTTTTCAGGACTCAAGGACCAGAAATTGGCAATATTTTTGATACAAACTGAGAAAGTATCAAAACATTTGGGAACGTGTTTTAGTCGTTTTTCGAACAACCACCGCCGGCACACTGACGAACGGACGGACAACCGACCTACTGCCTCCCTCCCTCCCTCACTGCACCGGGTCGTAACGCTGATCAAGGCCCGGTCAGCACTTAGTCGTTTTTCGAACCATCACTGCCGGCACACTGACAAACGGACGGACGACCGACCTACTGCCTCCCTCCCTCCCTCACTGCACCGGGTCGTAACGCTGATCATGGCCCGGTCAGCACTTAATCGTTTTTCGAACAACCACCGCCGGCACACTGACGAACGGATGGACGACCGACCTACTGCCTCCCTCCCTCCCTCCCTCACTGCACCGGGTCGTAACGCTGATCAAGGCCCGGTCAGCACTTAGTCTTTTTTCGAACTACCACCGCCGGCACACTGACGAACGGACGGACGACCGACCTACTGCCTCCCTCCCTCCCTCCCTGACCGGTGCCGGGTCGTAACGCTGATCAAGGCCCGGTCAGCACTTAGTCGTTTTTCGAACAACCACCGCCGGCACACTGACGAACGAACGGACGACCGACCTACTGCCACCCTCCCTCCCTTCCTGACCGGTGCCGGGTCGTAACGCTGATCAAGGCCCGGTCAGCACTTAGTCGTTTTTCGAACTACCACCGCCGGCACACTGACGAACGGACGGACGACCGACCTACTGCCTCCCTCCCTCCCTCCCTGACCGGTGCCGGGTCGTAACGCTGATCAAGGCCCGGTCAGCACTTAGTCGTTTTTCGAACCAACACTGACGGCAGACTAACTAACGGGCGGACGATTGTCCGACTGCCTCCCTCTCTCCCTCCCTCACTGCGCCGGGTCGTAATGCTGATCAAGGCCCGGTCAGCACTTAGTCGTTTTTCGAACAACCAGCACTGCCGGCACACTGACTAACGGGCGGACGACCGACCTACTGCCTCCCTCCCTCCCTCACTGCACCGGGTCGTAACGCTGATCAAGGCCCGGTCAGCACTTAGTCGTTTTTCGAACCATCACTGCCGGCACACTGACAAACGGACGGACGACCGACCTACTGCCTCCCTCCCTCCCTCACTGCACCGGGTCGTAACGCTGATCATGGCCCGGTCAGCACTTAGTCGTTTTTCGAACAACCACCGCCGGCACACTGACGAACGGATGGACGACCGACCTACTGCCTCCCTCCCTCCCTCCCTCACTGCACCGGGTCGTAACGCTGATCAAGGCCCGGTCAGCACTTAGTCGTTTTTCGAACTACCACCGCCGGCACACTGACGAACGGACGGACGACCGACCTACTGCCTCCCTCCCTCCCTCCCTGACCGGTGCCGGGTCGTAACGCTGATCAAGGCCTGGTCAGCACTTAGTCGTTTTTCGAACAACAACCGCCGACACACTGACTAACGGGCGGACGACTGTCCTAGTGCCTCCCTCCCTCCCTCACTGCACCGGGTCGTAACGCTGATCAAGGCCCGGTCAGCACTTAGTCGTTTTTCGAACAACCACCGCCGGCACACTGACGAACGGATGGACGCCCGACCTTCTGCCTCCCTCCCTCCCTCACTGCTCCGGGTCGTAACGCTGATCAAGGCCCGGTCAGCACTTAGTCGTTTTTCGAACAACCACCGCCGGCACACTGACGAACGGACGGACGACCGACCTACTGCCTCCCTTCCTCCCTCCCTGACCAGCACCGGGTCGTAACGCTGATCAAGGCCCGGTCAGCCCTTAGTCGTTTTTCGAACAACCATCACAGCCGGCACACTGACAAACGGACGGACGACCGACCTACTGCCTCCCTCCCTCCCTCCCTCACTGCACCGGGTCGTAACGCTGATCAAGGCCCGGTCAGCACTTAGTCGTTTTTCGAATAACCAACTCTGCCGGCACACTGACGAACGGACGGACGACCGACCTACTGTCCCCCTCCCTCCCTCACTGCACCGGGTCGTAACGCTGATCAAGGCCCGGTCAGCACTTAGTCGTTTTTCGAACAACCACCGCCGGCACACTGACGAACGGATGGACGACCGACCTACTGCCTCCCTCCCTCCCTCCCTCTCTCACTGCACCGGGTCGTAGCGCTGATCAAGGCCCGGTCAGCACTTAGTCATCTTTCGAACGACTACCACCGGCACACTGACGAACGGACTGACGACCGACCTACTGCCTCCCTCCCTCCCCCCTCACTGCACCGGGTCGTAACGCTGATCAAGGCCCGGTCAGCACTTAGTCGTTTTTCGAACCAGCACTGACGGCAGACTAACTAACGGGCGGACGATTGTCCGACTGCCTCCCTCTCTCCCTCCCTCACTGCGCCGGGTCGTAATGCTGATCAAGACCCGGTCAGCACTTAGTCGTTTTTCGAACAACCAGCACTGCCGGCACACTGACTAACGGGCGGACGACCGACCTACTGCCTCCCTCCCTCCCTCACTGCACCGGGTCGTAACGCTGATCAAGGCCCGGTCAGCACATAGTCGTTTTTCGAACCATCACTGCCGGCACACTGACAAACGGACGGACGACCGACCTACTGCCTCCCTCCCTCCCTCACTGCACCGGGTCGTAACGCTGATCATGGCCCGGTCAGCACTTAATCGTTTTTCGAACAACCACCGCCGGCACACTGACGAACGGATGGACGACCGACCTACTGCCTCCCTCCCTCCCTCCCTCACTGCACCGGGTCGTAACGCTGATCAAGGCCCGGTCAGCACTTAGTCGTTTTTCGAACAACCACCGCCGGCACACTGACGAACGAACGGACGACCGACCTACTGCCACCCTCCCTCCCTTCCTGACCGGTGCCGGGTCGTAACGCTGTTCATGGCCTGGCCAGCACTTAGTCGTTTTTCGAACAACAACTGCCGACACACTGACTAACGGGCGGACGACTGTCCTAGTGCCTCCCTCCCTCCCTCACTGCACCGGGTCGTAACGCTGATCAAGGCCCGGTCAGCACTTAGTCGTTTTTCGAACAACCACCGCCGGCACACTGACGAAAGGATGGACGCCCGACCTACTGCCTCCCTCCCTCCCTCCCTCACTGCTCCGGGTCGTAACGCTGATCAAGGCCCGGTCAGCACTTAGTCGTTTTTCGAACCATCACTGCCGGCACACTGACAAACGGACGGACGACCGACCTACTGCCTCCCTCCCTCCCTCACTGCACCGGGTCGTAACGCTGTTCATGGCCCGGTCAGCACTTAGTCGTTTTTCAAACAACAACCGCCGACACACTGACTAACGGGCGGACGACTGTCCTAGTGCCTCCCTCCCTCCCTCACTGCGCCGGGTCGTAACGCTGATCATAGCCCGGTCAGCACTTAGTCGTTTTTCGAACAACCACCGCCGGCACACTGACGAACGGATGGACGACCGACCTACTGTCCCCCTCCCTCCCACACTGCTCCGGGTCGTAACGCTGATCAAGGCCCGGTCAGCACTTAGTCGTTTTTCGAACCAGCACTGACGGCAGACTAACTAACGGGCGGACGATTGTCCAACTGCCTCCCTCCCTCCCTCCCTCACTGCACCGGGTCGTAACGCTGATCAAGGCCCGGTCAGCACTTAGTCGTTTTTCGAACTACCACCGCCGGCACACTGACGAACGAACGGACGACCGACCTACTGCCACCCTCCCTCCCTTCCTGACCGGTGCCGGGTCGTAACGCTGTTCATGGCCCGGTCAGCACTTAGTCGTTTTTCGAACAACAACCGCCGACACACTGACTAACGGGCGGACGACTGTCCTAGTGCCTCCCTCCCTCCCTCACTGCACCGGGTCGTAACGCTGATCAAGGCCCGGTCAGCACTTAGTCGTTTTTCGAACAACCACCGCCGGCACACTGACGAACGGACGGACGACCGACCTACTGCCTCCCTCCCTCCCTCCCTGACCTGCGCCGGGTCGTAACGCTGATCAAGGCCCGGTCAGCACTTAGTCGTTTTTCGAACCAGCACTGACGGCAGACTAACTAACGGGCGGACGATTGTCCAACTGCCTCCCTCTCTCCCTCCCTCACTGCGCCGGGTCGTAATGCTGATCAAGGCCCGGTCAGCACTTAGTCGTTTTTCGAACAACCACCGCCGGCACACTGACGAACGGACGGACGACCGACCTACTGCCTCCCTCCCTCCCTCCCTCACTGCACCGGGTCGTAACGCTGATCAAGGCCCGGTCAGCACTTAGTCGTTTTTCGAATAACCAACTCTGCCGGCACATTGACGAACGGACGGACGACCGACCTACTGTCCCCCTCCCTCCCTCACTGCGCCGGGTCGTAACGCTGATCATAGCCCGGTCAGCACTTAGTCGTTTTTCGAACAACCACCGCCGGCACACTGACGAACGGATGGACGACCGACCTACTGCCTCCCTCCCTCCCTCCCTCCCTCCCTCCCTCCCTCCCTCCCTCCCTCCCTCCCTCCCTCCCTCCCTCCCTCCCTCCCTCCCTCCCTCCCTCCCTCCCTCCCTCCCTCCCTCCCTCCCTCCCTCCCTCCCTCCCTCCCTCCCTCCCTCCCTCCCTCACTGCACCGGGTCGTAACGCTGATCAAGGCCCGGTCAGCACTTAGTCGTTTTTCGAACTACCACCGCCGGCACACTGACGAACGAACGGACGACCGACCTACTGCCACCCTCCCTCCCTTCCTGACCGGTGCCGGGTCGTAACGCTGTTCATGGCCCGGTCAGCACTTAGTCGTTTTTCGAACAACAACCGCCGACACACTGACTAACGGGCGGACGACTGTCCTAGTGCCTCCCTCCCTCCCTCACTGCACCGGGTCGTAACGCTGATCAAGGCCCGGTCAGCACTTAGTCGTTTTTCGAACAACCACCGCCGGCACACTGACGAACGGACGGACGACCGACCTACTGCCTCCCTCCCTCCCTCCCTGACCTGCGCCGGGTCGTAACGCTGATCAAGGCCCGGTCAGCCCTTTGTCGTTTTTCGAACAACCATCACTGCCGGCACACTGACAAACGGACGGACGACCGACCTACTGCCTCCCTCCCTCCCTCACTGCTCCGGGTCGTAACGCTGATCAAGGCCCGGTCAGCACTTAGTCGTTTTTCGAACAACCACCGCCGGCACACTGACGAATGGACGGACGACCGACCTACTACCTCCATCCCCCCCCGGACCGGTGCCGGATCGTCACGCTGATCATGGCCCGGTCAGCACTTAGTCGTTTTTCGAACAACAACCGCCGACACACTAACTAACGGGCGGACGACCGACCTACTGCCTCCCTCCCTCCCTCCCTCACTGCACCGGGTCGTAACGCTGATCAAGGCCCGGTCAGCACTTAGTCGTTTTTCGAACTACCACCGCCGGCACACTGACGAACGGACGGACGACCGACCTACTGCCTCCCTCCCTCCCTCCCTGACCGGTGCCGGGTCGTAACGCTGATCAAGGCCCGGTCAGCACTTAGTCGTTTTTCGAACAACCATCGCCGGCACACTGACGAACGAACGGACGACCGACCTACTGCCACCCTCCCTCCCTTCCTGACCGGTGCCGGGTCGTAACGCTGTTCATGGCCCGGTCAGCACTTAGTCGTTTTTCGAACAACAACCGCCGACACACTGACTAACGGGCGGACGTCTGTCCTAGTGCCTCCCTCCCTCCCTCACTGCACCGGGTCGTAACGCTGATCAAGGCCCGGTCAGCACTTAGTCGTTTTTCGAACAACCACCGCCGGCACACTGACGAACGGATGGACGACCGACCTACTGCCTCCCTCCCTCCCTCCCTCTCTCACTGCACCGGGTCGTAACGCTGATCAAGGCCCGGTCAGCACTTAGTCATCTTTCGAACGACTACCACCGGCACACTGACGAACGGACTGACGACCGACCTACTGCCTCCCTCCCTCCCCCCTCACTGCACCGGGTCGTAACGCTGATCAAGGCCCGGTCAGCACTTAGTCGTTTTTCGAACCAGCACTGACGGCAGACTAACTAACGGGCGGACGATTGTCCGACTGCCTCCCTCTCTCCCTCCCTCACTGCGCCGGGTCGTAATGCTGATCAAGACCCGGTCAGCACTTAGTCGTTTTTCGAACAACCAGCACTGCCGGCACACTGACTAACGGGCGGACGACCGACCTACTGCCTCCCTCCCTCCCTCACTGCACCGGGTCGTAACGCTGATCAAGGCCCGGTCAGCACATAGTCGTTTTTCGAACCATCACTGCCGGCACACTGACAAACGGACGGACGACCGACCTACTGCCTCCCTCCCTCCCTCACTGCACCGGGTCGTAACGCTGATCATGGCCCGGTCAGCACTTAATCGTTTTTCGAACAACCACCGCCGGCACACTGACGAACGGATGGACGACCGACCTACTGCCTCCCTCCCTCCCTCCCTCACTGCACCGGGTCGTAACGCTGATCAAGGCCCGGTCAGCACTTAGTCGTTTTTCGAACAACCACCGCCGGCACACTGACGAACGAACGGACGACCGACCTACTGCCACCCTCCCTCCCTTCCTGACCGGTGCCGGGTCGTAACGCTGTTCATGGCCTGGCCAGCACTTAGTCGTTTTTCGAACAACAACTGCCGACACACTGACTAACGGGCGGACGACTGTCCTAGTGCCTCCCTCCCTCCCTCACTGCACCGGGTCGTAACGCTGATCAAGGCCCGGTCAGCACTTAGTCGTTTTTCGAACAACCACCGCCGGCACACTGACGAAAGGATGGACGCCCGACCTACTGCCTCCCTCCCTCCCTCACTGCTCCGGGTCGTAACGCTGATCAAGGCCCGGTCAGCACTTAGTCGTTTTTCGAACAACCACCGCCGGTACACTGACGAACGGATAGACGACCGACCTACTGCCTCCCTCCCTCCCTCACTGCACCGGGTCGTAACGCTGATCAAGACCTCGTCAGCACTTAGTCGTTTTTCGAACAACCACCGCCGGCACACTGACGAACGGACGGACGACCGACCTACTGCCTCCCTCCCTCCCTCACTGCACCGGGTCGTAACGCTGTTCATGGCCCGGTCAGCACTTAGTCGTTTTTCAAACAACAACCGCCGACACACTGACTAACGGGCGGACGACTGTCCTAGTGCCTCCCTCCCTCCCTCACTGCGCCGGGTCGTAACGCTGATCATAGCCCGGTCAGCACTTAGTCGTTTTTCGAACAACCACCGCCGGCACACTGACGAACGGATGGACGACCGACCTACTGCCTCCCTCCCTCCCTCCCTCACTGCACCGGGTCGTAACGCTGATCAAGGCCCGGTCAGCACTTAGTCGTTTTTCGAACTACCACCGCCGGCACACTGACGAACGAACGGACGACCGACCTACTGCCACCCTCCCTCCCTTCCTGACCGGTGCCGGGTCGTAACGCTGTTCATGGCCCGGTCAGCACTTAGTCGTTTTTCGAACAACAACCGCCGACACACTGACAAACGGACGGACAACCGACGTACTGCCTCCCTCCCTCCCTCAATGCTCTGGGTCGTAACGCTGATCAAGGCCCGGTCAGCACTTTGTCGTTTTTCGAACTACCACCGCCGGCACACTGACGAACGGACGGACGACCGACCTACTGCCTCCCTCCCTCCCTCCCTGACCGGTGCCGGGTCGTAACGCTGATCAAGGCCCGGTCAGCACTTAGTCGTTTTTCGAACAACCACCGCCGGCACACTGACGAACGAACGGCCGACCGACCTACTGCCACCCTCCCTCCCTTCCTGACCGGTGCCGGGTCGTAACGCTGTTCATGGCCCGGTCAGCACTTAGTCGTTTTTCGAACAACAACCGCCGACACACTGACTAACGGGCGGACGACAGTCCTAGTGCCTCCCTCCCTCCCTCACTGCGCCGGGTCGTAACGCTGATCATGGACCGGTCAGCACTTAGTTGTTTTTCGAACAACCACCGCCGGCACACTGACGAACGGATGGACGACCGACCTACTGCCTCCCTCCCTCCCTCCCTCACTGCACCGGGTCGTAACGCTGATCAAGGCCCGGTCAGCACTTAGTCGTTTTTCGAACTACCACCGCCGGCACACTGACGAACGAACGGACGACCGACCTACTGCCACCCTCCCTCCCTTCCTGACCGGTGCCGGGTCGTAACGCTGTTCATGGCCCGGTCAGCACTTAGTCGTTTTTCGAACAACCACAGCCGGCACACTGACGAACGAACGGACGACCGACCTACTGCCACCCTCCCTCCCTTCCTGACCGGTGCCGGGTCGTAACGCTGTTCATGGCCCGGTCAGCACTTAGTCGTTTTTCGAACAACAACCGCCGACACACTGACTAACGGGCGGACGACTGTCCTAGTGCCTCCCTCCCTCCCTCACTGCACCGGGACGTAACGCTGATCAAGGCCCGGTCAGCACTTAGTCGTTTTTCGAACAACCACCGCCGGCACACTGACGAACGGATGGACGACCGACCTACTGCCTCCCTCCCTCCCTCCCTCCCTCACTGCACCGGGTCGTAACGCTGATCAAGGCCCGGTCAGCACTTAGTCGTTTTTCGAACAACCACCGCCGGCACACTGACGAACGGATGGTCGACCGACCTACTGCCTCCCTCCCTCCCTCCCTCACTGCACCGGGTCGTAACGCTGATCAAGGCCCGGTCAGCACTTAGTCGTTTTTCGAACTACCACCGCCGGCACACTGACGAACGGACGGACGACCGACCTACTGCCTCCCTCCCTCCCTCCCTGACCGGTGCCGGGTCGTAACGCTGATCAAGGCCCGGTCAGCACTTAGTCGTTTTTCGAACCAACACTGACGGCAGACTAACTAACGGGCGGACGATTGTCCGACTGCCTCCCTCTCTCCCTCCCTCACTGCGCCGGGTCGTAATGCTGATCAAGGCCCGGTCAGCACTTAGTCGTTTTTCGAACAACCAGCACTGCCGGCACACTGACTAACGGGCGGACGACCGACCTACTGCCTCCCTCCCTCCCTCACTGCACCGGGTCGTAACGCTGATCAAGGCCCGGTCAGCACTTAGTCGTTTTTCGAACAACCACCGCCGGCACACTGACGAACGGACGGACGACCGACCTACTGCCTCCCTCCCTCCCTCCCTGACCGGTGCCGGGTCGTAACGCTGATCAAGGCCCGGTCAGCATTTAGTCGTTTTTCGAACCAACACTGACGGCAGACTAACTAACGGGCGGACGATATTCCGACTGCCTCCCTCTCTCCCTCCCTCACTGCGCCGGGTCGTAATGCTGATCAAGGCCCGGTCAGCACTTAGTCGTTTTTCGAACAACCAGCACTGCCGGCACACTGACAAACGGACGGACGACCGACCTACTGCCTCCCTCCCTCCCTCACTGCACCGGGTCGTAACGCTGATCATGGCCCGGTCAGCACTTAATCGTTTTTCGAACAACCACCGCCGGCACACTGACGAACGGATGGACGACCGACCTACTGCCTCCCTCCCTCCCTCCCTCCCTCACTGCACTGGGTCGTAACGCTGATCAAGGCCCGGTCAGCACTTAGTCGTTTTTCGAACCAACACTGACGGCAGACTAACTAACGGGCGGACGATTGTCCGACTGCCTCCCTCTCTCCCTCCCTCACTGCGCCGGGTCGTAATGCTGATCAAGGCCCGGTCAGCACTTAGTCGTTCTTCGAACAACCAGCACTGCCGGCACACTGACTAACGGGCGGACGACCGACCTACTGCCTCCCTCCCTCCCTCACTGCACCGGGTCGTAACGCTGATCAAGGCCCGGTCAGCACTTAGTCGTTTTTGGAACCATCACTGCCGGCACACGACAAACGGACGGACGACCGACCTACTGCCTCCCTCCCTCCCTCACTGCACCGGGTCGTAACGCTGATCATGGCCCGGTCAGCACTTAATCGTTTTTCGAACAACCACCGCCGGCACACTGACGAACGGATGGACGACCGACCTACTGCCTCCCTCCCTCCCTCCCTCACTGCACCGGGTCGTAACGCTGATCAAGGCCCGGTCAGCACTTAGTCGTTTTTCGAACCAACACTGACGGCAGACTAACTAACGGGCGGACGATTGTCCGACTGCCTCCCTCTCTCCCTCCCTCACTGCACCGGGTCGTAACGCTGATCAAGGCCCGGTCAGCACTTAGTCGTTTTTCGAACCAACACTGACGGCAGACTAACTAACGGGCGGACGATTGTCCGACTGCCTCCCTCTCTCCCTCCCTCACTGCACCGGGTCGTAACGCTGATCAAGGCCCGGTCAGCACTTAGTCGTTTTTCGAACTACCACCGCCGGCACACTGACGAACGGACGGACGACCGACCTACTGCCTCCCTCCCTCCCTCCCTGACCGGTGCCGGGTCGTAACGCTGATCAAGGCCCGGTCAGCACTTAGTCGTTTTTCGAACCAACACTGACGGCAGACTAACTAACGGGCGGACGATTGTCCGACTGCCTCCCTCTCTCCCTCCCTCACTGCGCCGGGTCGTAATGCTGATCAAGGCCCGGTCAGCACTTAGTCGTTTTTCGAACAACCAGCACTGCCGGCACACTGACTAACGGGCGGACGACCGACCTACTGCCTCCCTCCCTCCCTCACTGCACCGGGTCGTAACGCTGATCAAGGCCCGGTCAGCACTTAGTCGTTTTTCGAACCATCACTGCCGGCACACTGACGAACGGACGGACGACCGACCTACTGCCTCCCTCCCTCCCTCACTGCTCCGGGTCGTAACGCTGATCAAGGCCCGGTCAGCACTTAGTCGTTTTTCGAACCAACACTGACGGCAGACTAACTAACGGGCGGACGATATTCCGACTGCCTCCCCCTCTCCCTCCCTCACTGCGCCGGGTCGTAATGCTGATCAAGGCCCGGTCAGCACTTAGTCGTTTTTCGAACCATCACTGCCGGCACACTGACGAACGGACGGACGACCGACCTACTGCCTCCCTCCCTCCCTCCCTGACCGGTGCCGGGTCGTAACGCTGATCAAGGCCCGGTCAGCACTTAGTCGTTTTTCGAACCAACACTGACGGCAGACTAACTAACGGGCGGACGATATTCCGACTGCCTCCCTCTCTCCCTCCCTCACTGCGCCGGGTCGTAATGCTGATCAAGGCCCGGTCAGCACTTAGTCGTTTTTCGAACAACCAGCACTGCCGGCACACTGACAAACGGACGGATGACCGACCTACTGCCTCCCTCCCTCCCTCACTGCACCGGGTCGTAACGCTGATCATGGCCCGGTCAGCACTTAATCGTTTTTCGAACAACCACCGCCGGCACACTGACGAACGGATGGACGACCGACCTACTGCCTCCCTCCCTCCCTCCCTCACTGCACCGGGTCGTAACGCTGATCAAGGCCCGGTCAGCACTTAGTCGTTTTTCGAACCAACACTGACGGCAGACTAACTAACGGGCGGACGATTGTCCGACTGCCTCCCTCTCTCCCTCCCTCACTGCGCCGGGTCGTAATGCTGATCAAGGCCCGGTCAGCACTTAGTCGTTTTTCGAACAACCAGCACTGCCGGCACACTGACTAACGGGCGGACGACCGACCTACTGCCTCCCTCCCTCCCTCACTGCACCGGGTCGTAACGCTGATCAAGGCCCGGTCAGCACTTAGTCGTTTTTCGAACCATCACTGCCGGCACACTGACAAACGGACGGACGACCGACCTACTGCCTCCCTCCCTCCCTCACTGCACCGGGTCGTAACGCTGATCATGGCCCGGTCAGCACTTAGTCGTTTTTCGAACTACCACCGCCGGCACACTGACGAACGGATGGACGACCGACCTACTGCCTCCCTCCCTCCCTCCCTCACTGCACCGGGTCGTAACGCTGATCAAGGCCCGGTCAGCACTTAGTCGTTTTTCGAACAACCACCGCCGGCACACTGACGAACGGATGGACGACCGACCTACTGCCTCCCTCCCTCCCTCACTGCACCGGGTCGTAACGCTGATCAAGACCTCGTCAGCACTTAGTCGTTTTTCGAACAACCACCGCCGGCACACTGACGAACGGACGGACGACCGACCTACTGCCTCCCTCCCTCCCTCACTGCACCGGGTCGTAACGCTGATCAAGGCCCGGTCAGCACTTAGTCGTTTTTCGAACTACCACCGCCGGCACACTGACGAACGAACGGACGACCGACCTACTGCCACCCTCCCTCCCTTCCTGACCGGTGCCGGGTCGTAACGCTGTTCATGGCCCGGTCAGCACTTAGTCGTTTTTCGAACAACAACCGCCGACACACTGACTAACGGGCGGACGACTGTCCTAGTGCCTCCATCCCTCCCTCACTGCACCGGGTCGTAACGCTGATCATGGCCCGGTCAGCACTTAGTCGTTTTTCGAACAACCACCGCCGGCACACTGACGAACGGACGGACGACCGACCTACTGCCTCCCTCCCTCCCTCAATGCTCCGGGTCGTAACGCTGATCAAGGCCCGGTCAGCACTTAGTCGTTTTTCGAACAACCATCACTGCCGGCACACTGATAAACGGACGGACGACCGACCTACTGCCTCCCTCCCTCCCTCAATGCTCCGGGTCGTAACGCTGATCAAGGCCCGGTCAGCACTTAGTCGTTTTTCGAACAACCACCGCCGGCACACTGGCGAACGGACGGACGACCGACCTACTGCCTCCCTCCCTCCATCACTGCTCCGGGTCGTAAAGCTGATCAAGGGCCGGTCAGCACTTAGTCGTTTTTCGAATAACCACCTTCGAACTACCACCGCCGGCACAATGACGAACGGACGGACGACCGACCTACTGCCCCTCCCTCCCTGACCAGCGCTGGGTCGTAACGCTGATCAAGGCCCGGTCAGCCCTTAGTCGTTTTTCGAACAACGATCACTGCCGGCACACTGACAAACGGACGGACAACCGACGTACTGCCTCCCTCCCTCCCTCAATGCTCTGGGTCGTAACGCTGATCAAGGCCCGGTCAGCACTTTGTCGTTTTTCGAACTACCACCGCCGGCACACTGACGAACGGACGGACGACCGACCTACTGCCTCCCTCCCTCCCTCCCTGACCGGTGCCGGGTCGTAACGCTGATCAAGGCCCGGTCAGCACTTAGTCGTTTTTCGAACAACCACCGCCGGCACACTGACGAACGAACGGACGACCGACCTACTGCCACCCTCCCTCCCTTCCTGACCGGTGCCGGGTCGTAACGCTGTTCATGGCCCGGTCAGCACTTAGTCGTTTTTCGAACAACAACCGCCGACACACTGACTAACGGGCGGACGACAGTCCTAGTGCCTCCCTCCCTCCCTCACTGCGCCGGGTCGTAACGCTGATCATGGACCGGTCAGCACTTAGTCGTTTTTCGAACAGCAACCGCCGACACACTGACCAACGGGCGGACGACGGACCTACTGCCTCCCTCCCTCCCTCAATGCTCCGGGTCGTAACGCTGATCAAGGCCCGGTCAGCACTTAGTCGTTTTTCGAACAACCACCGCCGGCACACTGACGAACGAACGGACGACCGACCTACTGCCATCCTCCCTCCCTTCCTGACCGGTGCCGGGTCGTAACGCTGTTCATGGCCCGGTCAGCACTTAGTCGTTTTTCGAACAACAACCGCCGACACACTGACTAACGGGCGGACGTCTGTCCTAGTGCCTCCCTCCCTCCCTCACTGCACCGGGTCGTAACGCTGATCAAGGCCCGGTCAGCACTTAGTCGTTTTTCGAACAACCACCGCCGGCACACTGACGAACGGATGGACGACCGACCTACTGCCTCCCTCCCTCCCTCCCTCTCTCACTGCACCGGGTCGTAGCGCTG
The DNA here is from genome assembly GCF_964204645.1 of Tubulanus polymorphus. Taxonomy (NCBI): domain Eukaryota; kingdom Metazoa; phylum Nemertea; class Palaeonemertea; order Tubulaniformes; family Tubulanidae; genus Tubulanus; species Tubulanus polymorphus. Next base: position 7,612,168 of record NC_134036.1, read on the forward strand.
ATCAAGGCCCGGTCAGCACTTAGTCATCTTTCGAACGACTACCACCGGCACACTGACGAACGGACTGACGACCGACCTACTGCCTCCCTCCCTCCCCCCTCACTGCACCGGGTCGTAACGCTGATCAAGGCCCGGTCAGCACTTAGTCGTTTTTCGAACCAGCACTGACGGCAGACTAACTAACGGGCGGACGATTGTCCGACTGCCTCCCTCTCTCCCTCCCTCACTGCGCCGGGTCGTAATGCTGATCAAGACCCGGTCAGCACTTAGTCGTTTTTCGAACAACCAGCACTGCCGGCACACTGACTAACGGGCGGACGACCGACCTACTGCCTCCCTCCCTCCCTCACTGCACCGGGTCGTAACGCTGATCAAGGCCCGGTCAGCACATAGTCGTTTTTCGAACCATCACTGCCGGCACACTGACAAACGGACGGACGACCGACCTACTGCCTCCCTCCCTCCCTCACTGCACCGGGTCGTAACGCTGATCATGGCCCGGTCAGCACTTAATCGTTTTTCGAACAACCACCGCCGGCACACTGACGAACGGATGGACGACCGACCTACTGCCTCCCTCCCTCCCTCCCTCACTGCACCGGGTCGTAACGCTGATCAAGGCCCGGTCAGCACTTAGTCGTTTTTCGAACAACCACCGCCGGCACACTGACGAACGAACGGACGACCGACCTACTGCCACCCTCCCTCCCTTCCTGACCGGTGCCGGGTCGTAACGCTGTTCATGGCCTGGCCAGCACTTAGTCGTTTTTCGAACAACAACTGCCGACACACTGACTAACGGGCGGACGACTGTCCTAGTGCCTCCCTCCCTCCCTCACTGCACCGGGTCGTAACGCTGATCAAGGCCCGGTCAGCACTTAGTCGTTTTTCGAACAACCACCGCCGGCACACTGACGAAAGGATGGACGCCCGACCTACTGCCTCCCTCCCTCCCTCACTGCTCCGGGTCGTAACGCTGATCAAGGCCCGGTCAGCACTTAGTCGTTTTTCGAACCATCACTGCCGGCACACTGACAAACGGACGGACGACCGACCTACTGCCTCCCTCCCTCCCTCACTGCACCGGGTCGTAACGCTGTTCATGGCCCGGTCAGCACTTAGTCGTTTTTCAAACAACAACCGCCGACACACTGACTAACGGGCGGACGACTGTCCTAGTGCCTCCCTCCCTCCCTCACTGCGCCGGGTCGTAACGCTGATCATAGCCCGGTCAGCACTTAGTCGTTTTTCGAACAACCACCGCCGGCACACTGACGAACGGATGGACGACCGACCTACTGCCTCCCTCCCTCCCTCACTGCACCGGGTCGTAACGCTGATCAAGGCCCGGTCAGCACTTAGTCGTTTTTCGAACAACCACCGCCGGCACACTGACGAACGGATGGACGACCGACCTACTGTCCCCCTCCCTCCCACACTGCTCCGGGTCGTAACGCTGATCAAGGCCCGGTCAGCACTTAGTCGTTTTTCGAACCAGCACTGACGGCAGACTAACTAACGGGCGGACGATTGTCCAACTGCCTCCCTCCCTCCCTCCCTCACTGCACCGGGTCGTAACGCTGATCAAGGCCCGGTCAGCACTTAGTCGTTTTTCGAACTACCACCGCCGGCACACTGACGAACGAACGGACGACCGACCTACTGCCACCCTCCCTCCCTTCCTGACCGGTGCCGGGTCGTAACGCTGTTCATGGCCCGGTCAGCACTTAGTCGTTTTTCGAACAACAACCGCCGACACACTGACTAACGGGCGGACGACTGTCCTAGTGCCTCCCTCCCTCCCTCACTGCACCGGGTCGTAACGCTGATCAAGGCCCGGTCAGCACTTAGTCGTTTTTCGAACAACCACCGCCGGCACACTGACGAACGGACGGACGACCGACCTACTGCCTCCCTCCCTCCCTCCCTGACCTGCGCCGGGTCGTAACGCTGATCAAGGCCCGGTCAGCCCTTTGTCGTTTTTCGAACAACCATCACTGCCGGCACACTGACAAACGGACGGACGACCGACCTACTGCCTCCCTCCCTCCCTCACTGCTCCGGGTCGTAACGCTGATCAAGGCCCGGTCAGCACTTAGTCGTTTTTCGAACAACCACCGCCGGCACACTGACGAATGGACGGACGACCGACCTACTACCTCCCTCCCCCCCGGACCGGTGCCGGATCGTCACGCTGATCATGGCCCGGTCAGCACTTAGTCGTTTTTCGAACAACAACCGCTGACACACTAACTAACGGGCGGACGACCGACCTACTGCCTCCCTCCCTCCCTCCCTCACTGCACCGGGTCGTAACGCTGATCAAGGCCCGGTCAGCACTTAGTCGTTTTTCGAACTACCACCGCCGGCACACTGACGAACGGACGGACGACCGACCTACTGCCTCCCTCCCTCCCTCCCTGACCGGTGCCGGGTCGTAACGCTGATCAAGGCCCGGTCAGCACTTAGTCGTTTTTCGAACTACCATCACAGCCGGCACACTGACAAACGGACGGACGACCGACCTACTGCCTCCCTCCCTCCCTCCCTCACTGCACCGGGTCGTAACGCTGATCAAGGCCCGGTCAGCACTTAGTCGTTTTTCGAATAACCAACTCTGCCGGCACATTGACGAACGGACGGACGACCGACCTACTGTCCCCCTCCCTCCCTCACTGCGCCGGGTCGTAACGCTGATCATAGCCCGGTCAGCACTTAGTCGTTTTTCGAACAACCACCGCCGGCACACTGACGAACGGATGGACGACCGACCTACTGCCTCCCTCCCTCCCTCCCTCCCTCCCTCCCTCCCTCCCTCCCTCCCTCACTGCACCGGGTCGTAACGCTGATCAAGGCCCGGTCAGCACTTAGTCGTTTTTCGAACTACCACCGCCGGCACACTGACGAACGAACGGACGACCGACCTACTGCCACCCTCCCTCCCTTCCTGACCGGTGCCGGGTCGTAACGCTGTTCATGGCCCGGTCAGCACTTAGTCGTTTTTCGAACAACAACCGCCGACACACTGACTAACGGGCGGACGACTGTCCTAGTGCCTCCCTCCCTCCCTCACTGCACCGGGTCGTAACGCTGATCAAGGCCCGGTCAGCACTTAGTCGTTTTTCGAACAACCACCGCCGGCACACTGACGAACGGACGGACGACCGACCTACTGCCTCCCTCCCTCCCTCCCTGACCTGCGCCGGGTCGTAACGCTGATCAAGGCCCGGTCAGCCCTTTGTCGTTTTTCGAACAACCATCACTGCCGGCACACTGACAAACGGACGGACGACCGACCTACTGCCTCCCTCCCTCCCTCACTGCTCCGGGTCGTAACGCTGATCAAGGCCCGGTCAGCACTTAGTCGTTTTTCGAACAACCACCGCCGGCACACTGACGAATGGACGGACGACCGACCTACTACCTCCATCCCCCCCCGGACCGGTGCCGGATCGTCACGCTGATCATGGCCCGGTCAGCACTTAGTCGTTTTTCGAACAACAACCGCCGACACACTAACTAACGGGCGGACGACCGACCTACTGCCTCCCTCCCTCCCTCCCTCACTGCACCGGGTCGTAACGCTGATCAAGGCCCGGTCAGCACTTAGTCGTTTTTCGAACTACCACCGCCGGCACACTGACGAACGGACGGACGACCGACCTACTGCCTCCCTCCCTCCCTCCCTGACCGGTGCCGGGTCGTAACGCTGATCAAGGCCCGGTCAGCACTTAGTCGTTTTTCGAACAACCATCGCCGGCACACTGACGAACGAACGGACGACCGACCTACTGCCACCCTCCCTCCCTTCCTGACCGGTGCCGGGTCGTAACGCTGTTCATGGCCCGGTCAGCACTTAGTCGTTTTTCGAACAACAACCGCCGACACACTGACTAACGGGCGGACGTCTGTCCTAGTGCCTCCCTCCCTCCCTCACTGCACCGGGTCGTAACGCTGATCAAGGCCCGGTCAGCACTTAGTCGTTTTTCGAACAACCACCGCCGGCACACTGACGAACGGATGGACGACCGACCTACTGCCTCCCTCCCTCCCTCCCTCTCTCACTGCACCGGGTCGTAACGCTGATCAAGGCCCGGTCAGCACTTAGTCATCTTTCGAACGACTACCACCGGCACACTGACGAACGGACTGACGACCGACCTACTGCCTCCCTCCCTCCCCCCTCACTGCACCGGGTCGTAACGCTGATCAAGGCCCGGTCAGCACTTAGTCGTTTTTCGAACCAGCACTGACGGCAGACTAACTAACGGGCGGACGATTGTCCGACTGCCTCCCTCTCTCCCTCCCTCACTGCGCCGGGTCGTAATGCTGATCAAGACCCGGTCAGCACTTAGTCGTTTTTCGAACAACCAGCACTGCCGGCACACTGACTAACGGGCGGACGACCGACCTACTGCCTCCCTCCCTCCCTCACTGCACCGGGTCGTAACGCTGATCAAGGCCCGGTCAGCACATAGTCGTTTTTCGAACCATCACTGCCGGCACACTGACAAACGGACGGACGACCGACCTACTGCCTCCCTCCCTCCCTCACTGCACCGGGTCGTAACGCTGATCATGGCCCGGTCAGCACTTAATCGTTTTTCGAACAACCACCGCCGGCACACTGACGAACGGATGGACGACCGACCTACTGCCTCCCTCCCTCCCTCCCTCACTGCACCGGGTCGTAACGCTGATCAAGGCCCGGTCAGCACTTAGTCGTTTTTCGAACAACCACCGCCGGCACACTGACGAACGAACGGACGACCGACCTACTGCCACCCTCCCTCCCTTCCTGACCGGTGCCGGGTCGTAACGCTGTTCATGGCCTGGCCAGCACTTAGTCGTTTTTCGAACAACAACTGCCGACACACTGACTAACGGGCGGACGACTGTCCTAGTGCCTCCCTCCCTCCCTCACTGCACCGGGTCGTAACGCTGATCAAGGCCCGGTCAGCACTTAGTCGTTTTTCGAACAACCACCGCCGGCACACTGACGAAAGGATGGACGCCCGACCTACTGCCTCCCTCCCTCCCTCACTGCTCCGGGTCGTAACGCTGATCAAGGCCCGGTCAGCACTTAGTCGTTTTTCGAACAACCACCGCCGGTACACTGACGAACGGATAGACGACCGACCTACTGCCTCCCTCCCTCCCTCACTGCACCGGGTCGTAACGCTGATCAAGACCTCGTCAGCACTTAGTCGTTTTTCGAACAACCACCGCCGGCACACTGACGAACGGACGGACGACCGACCTACTGCCTCCCTCCCTCCCTCACTGCACCGGGTCGTAACGCTGTTCATGGCCCGGTCAGCACTTAGTCGTTTTTCAAACAACAACCGCCGACACACTGACTAACGGGCGGACGACTGTCCTAGTGCCTCCCTCCCTCCCTCACTGCGCCGGGTCGTAACGCTGATCATAGCCCGGTCAGCACTTAGTCGTTTTTCGAACAACCACCGCCGGCACACTGACGAACGGATGGACGACCGACCTACTGCCTCCCTCCCTCCCTCCCTCACTGCACCGGGTCGTAACGCTGATCAAGGCCCGGTCAGCACTTAGTCGTTTTTCGAACTACCACCGCCGGCACACTGACGAACGAACGGACGACCGACCTACTGCCACCCTCCCTCCCTTCCTGACCGGTGCCGGGTCGTAACGCTGTTCATGGCCCGGTCAGCACTTAGTCGTTTTTCGAACAACAACCGCCGACACACTGACAAACGGACGGACAACCGACGTACTGCCTCCCTCCCTCCCTCAATGCTCTGGGTCGTAACGCTGATCAAGGCCCGGTCAGCACTTTGTCGTTTTTCGAACTACCACCGCCGGCACACTGACGAACGGACGGACGACCGACCTACTGCCTCCCTCCCTCCCTCCCTGACCGGTGCCGGGTCGTAACGCTGATCAAGGCCCGGTCAGCACTTAGTCGTTTTTCGAACAACCACCGCCGGCACACTGACGAACGAACGGCCGACCGACCTACTGCCACCCTCCCTCCCTTCCTGACCGGTGCATGGTCGTAACGCTGTTCATGGCCCGGTCAGCACTTAGTCGTTTTTCGAACAACAACCGCCGACACACTGACTAACGGGCGGACGACAGTCCTAGTGCCTCCCTCCCTCCCTCACTGCGCCGGGTCGTAACGCTGATCATGGACCGGTCAGCACTTAGTTGTTTTTCGAACAACCACCGCCGGCACACTGACGAACGGATGGACGACCGACCTACTGCCTCCCTCCCTCCCTCCCTCACTGCACCGGGTCGTAACGCTGATCAAGGCCCGGTCAGCACTTAGTCGTTTTTCGAACTACCACCGCCGGCACACTGACGAACGAACGGACGACCGACCTACTGCCACCCTCCCTCCCTTCCTGACCGGTGCCGGGTCGTAACGCTGTTCATGGCCCGGTCAGCACTTAGTCGTTTTTCGAACAACCACAGCCGGCACACTGACGAACGAACGGACGACCGACCTACTGCCACCCTCCCTCCCTTCCTGACCGGTGCCGGGTCGTAACGCTGTTCATGGCCCGGTCAGCACTTAGTCGTTTTTCGAACAACAACCGCCGACACACTGACTAACGGGCGGACGACTGTCCTAGTGCCTCCCTCCCTCCCTCACTGCACCGGGACGTAACGCTGATCAAGGCCCGGTCAGCACTTAGTCGTTTTTCGAACAACCACCGCCGGCACACTGACGAACGGATGGACGACCGACCTACTGCCTCCCTCCCTCCCTCCCTCCCTCACTGCACCGGGTCGTAACGCTGATCAAGGCCCGGTCAGCACTTAGTCGTTTTTCGAACAACCACCGCCGGCACACTGACGAACGGATGGTCGACCGACCTACTGCCCTCCCTCCCTCCCTCCCTCACTGCACCGGGTCGTAACGCTGATCAAGGCCCGGTCAGCACTTAGTCGTTTTTCGAACTACCACCGCCGGCACACTGACGAACGGACGGACGACCGACCTACTGCCTCCCTCCCTCCCTCCCTGACCGGTGCCGGGTCGTAACGCTGATCAAGGCCCGGTCAGCACTTAGTCGTTTTTCGAACCAACACTGACGGCAGACTAACTAACGGGCGGACGATTGTCCGACTGCCTCCCTCTCTCCCTCCCTCACTGCGCCGGGTCGTAATGCTGATCAAGGCCCGGTCAGCACTTAGTCGTTTTTCGAACAACCAGCACTGCCGGCACACTGACTAACGGGCGGACGACCGACCTACTGCCTCCCTCCCTCCCTCACTGCACCGGGTCGTAACGCTGATCAAGGCCCGGTCAGCACTTAGTCGTTTTTCGAACAACCACCGCCGGCACACTGACGAACGGACGGACGACCGACCTACTGCCTCCCTCCCTCCCTCCCTGACCGGTGCCGGGTCGTAACGCTGATCAAGGCCCGGTCAGCATTTAGTCGTTTTTCGAACCAACACTGACGGCAGACTAACTAACGGGCGGACGATATTCCGACTGCCTCCCTCTCTCCCTCCCTCACTGCGCCGGGTCGTAATGCTGATCAAGGCCCGGTCAGCACTTAGTCGTTTTTCGAACAACCAGCACTGCCGGCACACTGACAAACGGACGGACGACCGACCTACTGCCTCCCTCCCTCCCTCACTGCACCGGGTCGTAACGCTGATCATGGCCCGGTCAGCACTTAATCGTTTTTCGAACAACCACCGCCGGCACACTGACGAACGGATGGACGACCGACCTACTGCCTCCCTCCCTCCCTCCCTCCCTCACTGCACTGGGTCGTAACGCTGATCAAGGCCCGGTCAGCACTTAGTCGTTTTTCGAACCAACACTGACGGCAGACTAACTAACGGGCGGACGATTGTCCGACTGCCTCCCTCTCTCCCTCCCTCACTGCGCCGGGTCGTAATGCTGATCAAGGCCCGGTCAGCACTTAGTCGTTCTTCGAACAACCAGCACTGCCGGCACACTGACTAACGGGCGGACGACCGACCTACTGCCTCCCTCCCTCCCTCACTGCACCGGGTCGTAACGCTGATCAAGGCCCGGTCAGCACTTAGTCGTTTTTGGAACCATCACTGCCGGCACACGACAAACGGACGGACGACCGACCTACTGCCTCCCTCCCTCCCTCACTGCACCGGGTCGTAACGCTGATCATGGCCCGGTCAGCACTTAATCGTTTTTCGAACAACCACCGCCGGCACACTGACGAACGGATGGACGACCGACCTACTGCCTCCCTCCCTCCCTCCCTCACTGCACCGGGTCGTAACGCTGATCAAGGCCCGGTCAGCACTTAGTCGTTTTTCGAACCAACACTGACGGCAGACTAACTAACGGGCGGACGATTGTCCGACTGCCTCCCTCTCTCCCTCCCTCACTGCACCGGGTCGTAACGCTGATCAAGGCCCGGTCAGCACTTAGTCGTTTTTCGAACCAACACTGACGGCAGACTAACTAACGGGCGGACGATTGTCCGACTGCCTCCCTCTCTCCCTCCCTCACTGCACCGGGTCGTAACGCTGATCAAGGCCCGGTCAGCACTTAGTCGTTTTTCGAACTACCACCGCCGGCACACTGACGAACGGACGGACGACCGACCTACTGCCTCCCTCCCTCCCTCCCTGACCGGTGCCGGGTCGTAACGCTGATCAAGGCCCGGTCAGCACTTAGTCGTTTTTCGAACCAACACTGACGGCAGACTAACTAACGGGCGGACGATTGTCCGACTGCCTCCCTCTCTCCCTCCCTCACTGCGCCGGGTCGTAATGCTGATCAAGGCCCGGTCAGCACTTAGTCGTTTTTCGAACAACCAGCACTGCCGGCACACTGACTAACGGGCGGACGACCGACCTACTGCCTCCCTCCCTCCCTCACTGCACCGGGTCGTAACGCTGATCAAGGCCCGGTCAGCACTTAGTCGTTTTTCGAACCATCACTGCCGGCACACTGACGAACGGACGGACGACCGACCTACTGCCTCCCTCCCTCCCTCACTGCTCCGGGTCGTAACGCTGATCAAGGCCCGGTCAGCACTTAGTCGTTTTTCGAACCAACACTGACGGCAGACTAACTAACGGGCGGACGATATTCCGACTGCCTCCCCCTCTCCCTCCCTCACTGCGCCGGGTCGTAATGCTGATCAAGGCCCGGTCAGCACTTAGTCGTTTTTCGAACCATCACTGCCGGCACACTGACGAACGGACGGACGACCGACCTACTGCCTCCCTCCCTCCCTCCCTGACCGGTGCCGGGTCGTAATGCTGATCAAGGCCCGGTCAGCACTTAGTCGTTTTTCGAACCAACACTGACGGCAGACTAACTAACGGGCGGACGATATTCCGACTGCCTCCCTCTCTCCCTCCCTCACTGCGCCGGGTCGTAATGCTGATCAAGGCCCGGTCAGCACTTAGTCGTTTTTTCGAACAACCAGCACTGCCGGCACACTGACAAACGGACGGATGACCGACCTACTGCCTCCCTCCCTCCCTCACTGCACCGGGTCGTAACGCTGATCATGGCCCGGTCAGCACTTAATCGTTTTTCGAACAACCACCGCCGGCACACTGACGAACGGATGGACGACCGACCTACTGCCTCCCTCCCTCCCTCCCTCACTGCACCGGGTCGTAACGCTGATCAAGGCCCGGTCAGCACTTAGTCGTTTTTCGAACCAACACTGACGGCAGACTAACTAACGGGCGGACGATTGTCCGACTGCCTCCCTCTCTCCCCTCCCTCACTGCGCCGGGTCGTAATGCTGATCAAGGCCCGGTCAGCACTTAGTCGTTTTTCGAACAACCAGCACTGCCGGCACACTGACTAACGGGCGGACGACCGACCTACTGCCTCCCTCCCTCCCTCACTGCACCGGGTCGTAACGCTGATCAAGGCCCGGTCAGCACTTAGTCGTTTTTCGAACCATCACTGCCGGCACACTGACAACGGACGGACGACCGACCTACTGCCTCCCTCCCTCCCTCACTGCACCGGGTCGTAACGCTGATCATGGCCCGGGCAGCACTTAGTCGTTTTTCGAACTACCACCGCCGGCACACTGACGAACGGATGGACGACCGACCTACTGCCTCCCTCCCTCCCTCCCTCACTGCACCGGGTCGTAACGCTGATCAAGGCCCGGTCAGCACTTAGTCGTTTTTCGAACAACCACCGCCGGCACACTGACGAACGGATGGACGACCGACCTACTGCCTCCCTCCCTCCCTCACTGCACCGGGTCGTAACGCTGATCAAGACCTCGTCAGCACTTAGTCGTTTTTCGAACAACCACCGCCGGCACACTGACGAACGGACGGACGACCGACCTACTGCCTCCCTCCCTCCCTCACTGCACCGGGTCGTAACGCTGATCAAGGCCCGGTCAGCACTTAGTCGTTTTTCGAACTACCACCGCCGGCACACTGACGAACGAACGGACGACCGACCTACTGCCACCCTCCCTCCCTTCCTGACCGGTGCCGGGTCGTAACGCTGTTCATGGCCCGGTCAGCACTTAGTCGTTTTTCGAACAACAACCGCCGACACACTGACTAACGGGCGGACGACTGTCCTAGTGCCTCCATCCCTCCCTCACTGCACCGGGTCGTAACGCTGATCATGGCCCGGTCAGCACTTAGTCGTTTTTCGAACAACCACCGCCGGCACACTGACGAACGGACGGACGACCGACCTACTGCCTCCCTCCCTCCCTCAATGCTCCGGGTCGTAACGCTGATCAAGGCCCGGTCAGCACTTAGTCGTTTTTCGAACAACCATCACTGCCGGCACACTGATAAACGGACGACGACCGACCTACTGCCCTCCCTCCCTCCCTCAATGCTCCGGGTCGTAACGCTGATCAAGGCCCGGTCAGCACTTAGTCGTTTTTCGAACAACCACCGCCGGCACACTGGCGAACGGACGGACGACCGACCTACTGCCTCCCTCCCTCCATCACTGCTCCGGGTCGTAAAGCTGATCAAGGGCCGGTCAGCACTTAGTCGTTTTTCGAATAACCACCTTCGAACTACCACCGCCGGCACAATGACGAACGGACGGACGACCGACCTACTGCCTCCCTCCCTCCCTCCCTGACCGGTGCCGGGTCGTAACGCTGATCAAGGCCCGGTCAGCACTTAGTCGTTTTTCGAACAACAACCGCCGACACACTGACTAACGGGCGGACGACTGTCCTAGTGCCTCCCTCCCTCCCTCACTGCACCGGGTCGTAACGCTGATCATGGCCCGGTCAGCACTTAGTCGTTTTCGAACAACCACCGCCGGCACACTGACGAACGGATGGACGACCGACCTACTGCCTCCCTCCCTCCCTCACTGCACCGGGTCGTAACGCTGATCAAGGCCCGGTCAGCACTTAGTCGTTTTTCGAACAACCATCACTGCCGGCACACTGATAAACGGACGGACGACCGACCTACTGCCTCCCTCCCTCCCTCCCTGACCGGTGCCGGGTCGTAACGCTGATCAAGGCCCGGTCAGCACTTAGTCGTTTTTCGAACAACCACCGCCGGCACACTGACGAACGAACGGACGACCGACCTACTGCCACCCTCCCTCCCTTCCTGACCGGTGCCGGGTCGTAACGCTGTTCATGGCCCGGTCAGCACTTAGTCGTTTTCGAACAACAACCGCCGACACACTGACTAACGGGCGGACGACAGTCCTAGTGCCTCCCTCCCTCCCTCACTGCGCCGGGTCGTAACGCTGATCATGGACCGGTCAGCACTTAGTCGTTTTTCGAACAGCAACCGCCGACACACTGACCAACGGGCGGACGACGGACCTACTGCCTCCCTCCCTCCCTCAATGCGCCGGGTCGTAACGCTGATCAAGGCCCGGTCAGCACTTAGTCGTTTTTCGAACAACAACCGCCGACACACTGACTAACGGGCGGACGACTGTCCTAGTGCCTCCCTCCCTCCCTCACTGCACCGGGTCGTAACGCTGATCATGGCCCGGTCAGCACTTAGTCGTTTTCGAACAACCACCGCCGGCACACTGACGAACGGATGGACGACCGACCTACTGCCTCCCTCCCTCCCTCACTGCACCGGGTCGTAACGCTGATCAAGGCCCGGTCAGCACTTAGTCGTTTTTCGAACAACCATCACTGCCGGCACACTGATAAACGGACGGACGACCGACCTACTGCCTCCCTCCCTCCCTCAATGCTCCGGGTCGTAACGCTGATCAAGGCCCGGTCAGCACTTAGTCGTTTTTCGAACTACTACCGCCGGCACACTGACGAACGGATGGACGACCGACCTACTGCCTCCCTCCCTCCCTCCCTGACCAGCGCTGGGTCGTAACGCTGATCAAGGCCCGGTCAGCCCTTAGTCGTTTTTCCAACAACCATCACTGCCGGCACACTGACAAACGGACGGACAACCGACCTACTGCCTCCCTCCTCCCTCAATGCTCTGGGTCGTAACGCTGATCAAGGCCCGGTCAGCACTTTGTCGTTTTTCGAACTACCACCGCCGGCACACTGACGAACGGACGGACGACCGACCTACTGCCTCCCTCCCTCCCTCCCTGACCGGTGCCGGGTCGTAACGCTGATCAAGGCCCGGTCAGCACTTAGTCGTTTTTCGAACTACTACCGCCGGCACACTGACGAACGGATGGACGACCGACCTACTGCCTCCCTCCCTCCCTCCCTGACCAGCGCTGGGTCGTAACGCTGATCAAGGCCCGGTCAGCCCTTAGTCGTTTTTCGAACAACGATCACTGCCGGCACACTGACAAACGGACGGACAACCGACGTACTGCCTCCCTCCCTCCCTCAATGCTCTGGGTCGTAACGCTGATCAAGGCCCGGTCAGCACTTTGTCGTTTTTCGAACTACCACCGCCGGCACACTGACGAACGGACGGACGACCGACCTACTGCCTCCCTCCCTCCCTCCCTGACCGGTGCCGGGTCGTAACGCTGATCAAGGCCCGGTCAGCACTTAGTCGTTTTTCGAACAACCACCGCCGGCACACTGACGAACGAACGGACGACCGACCTACTGCCACCCTCCCTCCCTTCCTGACCGGTGCCGGGTCGTAACGCTGTTCATGGCCCGGTCAGCACTTAGTCGTTTTTCGAACAACAACCGCCGACACACTGACTAACGGGCGGACGACAGTCCTAGTGCCTCCCTCCCTCCCTCACTGCGCCGGGTCGTAACGCTGATCATGGACCGGTCAGCACTTAGTCGTTTTTCGAACAGCAACCGCCGACACACTGACCAACGGGCGGACGACGGACCTACTGCCTCCCTCCCTCCCTCAATGCTCCGGGTCGTAACGCTGATCAAGGCCCGGTCAGCACTTAGTCGTTTTTCGAACAACCACCGCCGGCACACTGACGACCGGACGGACGACTGACCTACTGCCTCTCTCCCTCCCTCACTGCACCGGGTCGTAACGCTGATCTAGGCCCGGTCAGCCTTAGTCGTTTTTTCGAACAACAACCGCCGGCACACTGACTAACGGGCGGACGACGGACCTACTGCCTCCCTCCCTCCCTCCCTCACTGCTCCGGGTCGTAACGCTGATCAAGGCCCGGTCAGCACTTAGTCGTTTTTCGAACAACCACCGCCGGCACACTGACGAACGGATGGACGACCGATCTACTGCCTCCCTCCCTCCCTCCCTCCCTCACTGCACCGGGTCGTAACGCTGATCAAGGCCCGGTCAGCACTTAGTCGTTTTTCGAACTACCACCGCCGGCACACTGACGAACGGATGGACGACCGACCTACTGCCTCCCTCCCTCCCTCCCTGACCAGCGCCGGGATGTAACGCTGATCAAGGCCCGGTCAGCCCTTAGTCGTTTTTCGAACAACCACCGCCGGCACACTGACGAACGGACGGACGACCGACCTACTGCCTCCCTCCCTCCCTCACTGCACCGGGTCGTAACGCTGATCATGGCCCGGTCAGCACTTAGTCTTTTTTCGAACTACCACCGCCGGCACACTGACGAACGGACGGACGACCGACCTACTGCCTCCCTCCCTCCCCTCCCTGACCGGTGCCGGGTCGTAACGCTGATCAAGGCCCGGTCAGCACTTAGTCGTTTTTCGAACAACCACCGCCGGCACACTGACGAACGAACGGACGACCGACCTACTGCCTCCCTCCCTCCCTCAATGCTCCGGGTCGTAACGCTGATCAAGGCCCGGTCAGCACTTAGTCGTTTTTCGAACAACCACCACCGGCACACTGGCGAACGGACGGACGACCGACCTACTGCCTCCCTCCCTCCCTCACTGCACCGGGTCGTAACGCTGATCAAGGCCCGGTCAGCACTTAGTCGTTTTTCGAACAACCACCACCGGCACACTGACGAACGGACGGACGACCGACCTACTGCCTCCCTCCCTCCCTCCCTGACCGGTGCCGGGTCGTAACGCTGATCAAGGCCCGGTCAGCACTTAGTCGTTTTTCGAACAACCACCGCCGGCACACTGACGAACGGATGGACGACCGACCTACTGCCTCCCTCCCTCCCTCCCTCACTGCACCGGGTCGTAACGCTGATCAAGACCCGGTCAGCACTTAGTCGTTTTTCGAACAACCACCGCCGGCACACTGACGAACGGACGGACGACCGACCTACTGCCTCCCTCCATCCCTCACTGCACCGGGTCGTAACGCTGATCAAGGCCCGGTCAGCACTTAGTCGTTTTTCGAACTACCACCGCCGGCACACTGACGAACGGATGGACGACCGACCTACTGCCTCCCTCCCTCCCTCCCTCACTGCACCGGATCGTAACGCTGATCAAGGCCCGGTCAGCACTTAGTCGTTTTTCGAACAACCACCGCCGGCACACTGACGAACGGATGGACGACCGACCTACTGTCCCCCTCCCTCCCACACTGCTCCGGGTCGTAACGCTGATCAAGGCCCGGTCAGCACTTAGTCTTTTTTCGAACTACCACCGCCGGCACACTGACGAACGGACGGACGACCGACCTACTGCCTTCCTCCCTCCCTCCCTGACCGGTGCCGGGTCGTAACGCTGATCAAGGCCCGGTCAGCACTTAGTCGTTTTTCGAACAACCACCGCCGGCACACTGACGAACGAACGGACGACCGACCTACTGCCACCCTCCCTCCCTTCCTGACCGGTGCCGGGTCGTAACGCTGTTCATGGCCCGGTCAGCACTTAGTCGTTTTTCGAACAACAACCGCCGACACACTGACTAACGGGCGGACGACTGTCCTAGTGCCTCCCTCCCTCCCTCACTGCACCGGGTCGTAACGCTGATCAAGGCCCGGTCAGCACTTAGTCGTTTTTCGAACAACCACCGCCGGCACACTGACGAACGGATGGACGACCGACCTACTGCCTCCCTCCCTCCCTCACTGCACCGGGTCGTAACGCTGATCAAGGCCCGGTCAGCACTTAGTCGTTTTTCGAACAACCATCACTGCCGGCACACTGATAAACGGACGGACGACCGACCTACTGCCTCCCTCCCTCCCTCCCTGACCGGTGCCGGGTCGTAACGCTGATCAAGGCCCGGTCAGCACTTAGTCGTTTTTCGAACAACCACCGCCGGCACACTGACGAACGAACGGACGACCGACCTACTGCCACCCTCCCTCCCTTCCTGACCGGTGCCGGGTCGTAACGCTGTTCATGGCCCGGTCAGCACTTAGTCGTTTTTCGAACAACAACCGCCGACACACTGACTAACGGGCGGACGACAGTCCTAGTGCCTCCCTCCCTCCCTCACTGCGCCGGGTCGTAACGCTGATCATGGACCGGTCAGCACTTAGTCGTTTTTCGAACAGCAACCGCCGACACACTGACCAACGGGCGGACGACGGACCTACTGCCTCCCTCCCTCCCTCAATGCGCCGGGTCGTAACGCTGATCAAGGCCCGGTCAGCACTTAGTCGTTTTTC
>NC_134036.1:7628292-7644645 GCF_964204645.1 Tubulanus polymorphus
AGGGTTATCATTTACATTGAAATATCTATCACCTAATACACCTGAAACACCTCCTCTTATAGATTTTTCAAATAATAATTATTGATCTATATTTGTTAACAAATCCATTTTTATATCAGTAAATTTTAACCCACAGTCTCAAGTTAAACCTGGACTAGAATAAAAATGACATGGATCAATATCGAAATATTTTAGATTTACATCTCTAAACCTTTCGAATATATCGGTTAATAATAATACATCTGATTTTAAATATAAATCATAAATAATTGCCCATGATTTTCTATTTTGAAATGATTCCAAATATTCAATGTTCTATTATAGACTTCATCTTTAACATATTCATTTTTTAATTCAACATTTTATAATTAAATATCTTTTCACAATAATAACATTTATCTGCAAACTTTCTTCTTTATCTTCTTCTGTCATTATAATTTCTATATTCTTATTCAACTTTTCATTAAATCTTATTTCATATTCAATTAATAAGTCACAAAAATGATTGATAACATTTTCATTTCTGTAATCATAATATTCACTTTCAATTAGTTCTGGATAATCAGATTTTATATATAACCCGAAAGCAGCAGCTGATTGATGAATCTTTTTAATAGTATTTGTTTTTGGTGGTTCATCTGAAAAATCATTTTCATTAGAATTTAATTTCTTTCTCTTATAATATATTTCTTTTCTATCTTGATCAGTTAGTTCTTTATTTAATGATTCAAATTCTCCATATATTACAAATGGTACTTTATTTTTGTAATCATATTTTTTGAATTCTAATGTTTTATCCTTTTCATTTGGTAAAACTAATTTACAATAATCATGATTTTCACATAATTGTTTATGATTTTATAATGAACTTTCATTACTGAATCTATGTAAACATTTTCTACAAAGATATATTTTATGGTGATCATTATCTGATTTAAAAAATAAATCGATTTGTTTAATCCACATATAATGATTCTCATAATATAGTATATCTATAACATCATTTGAATCATAATCTTTTGATAGATATAAAGGTTCTAATGTATAATGTTTTATGTTGTTACCTTTTGTATTTGGCAATTTGATTAAATTAAATACATTTATCTTTATATCATTTATATCATCTCTTTCTATTTTTGGGATGTTTTTAATTATAACAGGATACTTATCCATCTTATAATTATTTTCAAATTGTTTATAATGAGTTAATCTAAAACTATGTTGTTTATAATCTTCAACTGGGTGTAAACAACTTATTATAGCCCATAGAAAACATTTATCATCTTCATTTTGTACATTTATAACAGCATTAGTTTTAAATGGTAGTTTAATATAACTCGATATAACTCAATATCTGGTTCTTTATAATATGATACATTATTTTCATCAATTGGTTTCGATTTAGTTAACTTATTATATTTTGTGTTATAAACATGTAAAGTCATAAATATTATTTCATCAAATATTAAACCAGATCCTTCAAAATATTTCTCTTCTATTTTAGTTTTTACTTCATAATAACATTTATCTAATTTATCATCTATATGTTGTTTAGATATAATATGTTGTGAATGAGAATTTATATTATATATTGGTTTATCTTCAGATTTTACGAATTTAACTTTTGATGAAATACTTATTTTAGGATATTCAACATCAGTTATTATTTTTATTATTTCTTTCATATTTTCTAAATGTTTTTTATTTTCTTCTAATGTTTTTCCTTTATGAAATTTAAACTCAATAGCTGCTGGAACAATATCACTTTTAAATGCTTCGGTTATCTCTATATCTTTTTTATTATCTAATGAATTAATATAATTTCTTACATCTTCCATGTATGGTCTTTTATTGTTTAATTTATTTTTATGCTTTTAATTGTCTTATGTTTCTTATCATTATCTTTATCAAAATAATCTTCACCTAAAATATCATTATTCTTATTTCTAATATGACTTTTAGATTTTAAATGTTCACTATAATATCTTTTATCACTGAATGATTGATTACATGCATCACATTTGTATGTTTCTTTTTCATTCTTTAATTCATCTAATTTAGTTTCTAATATATCATCTTCATATTCTAATTTCAATTTATTCTCTAAATGTGTTTTAGTTTTATTGTGTCTTGCTTTTTGGGATTTATCTATATTGATATTACATGTTGGACAGTAGTACTTATTTGCTTCCATTTTAATAACAAATTTTTTTTTTAAATTGATTTTAGAAGTTCAATGATTTATATCATGTATTATTTCAATCACACTTTACTAACACTTTTAATGTTTAAAAATCTAACTCACACAAATATGAATATTGAAATAATGTTGTAAATATATACTTTTATATTGAATAATCTGTCAATTTAAATGTTATTCATGTATATGATTATTTTAAGAGTAATAGGGGTAATGGGCTTTCAGGTTAAAGGTTGAACGGTCGAGTTCATTAAAAACAAATATTAAAAGTAATCTAAAACTATAATATATTTTCATAACCGTGTGTATTTCAGTTGAATAATAGAATAATAATTATTATTAAAATATATTTGATTATATGAATTTGTGTATTGTAAATAAATCAATTGGTCGCGGAGCGACCAATTGATTTAATACAATATGCTTTTTAAATTTAAATTATTGATATCTTAGAATAAATATTTAGTTATAATATAAAATGCACACGGTTATGAAAATATATTATCGTTTTAAATTACTTTTAATGTTTTGTTTTTTAATGAGCTCGACCGTTCGACCTTTGGCTTGAAAGCCCATTACCTATATTACTTATATGCTACCGTACATTGTCTGTACCAAGGCTTTGCAAGCCAAGAAGGGAACATTCTTTTTATATATCGAAATGTAAAGAATCAATGTATTTTGCGTGTGGACGTGATGTCCCCTCGGCATCAAGAACGATGAATTTTGTATTATAAGAAAATATATATATATTTAATAATTCGTACTACATTCCAATCAAACTTCGAATCTTGCGTTTATTTGATTCGCCGGCACTGGAAGGAAGGACGAGGATTTCTGTTGTTTTCCTGCTGCATCTCACCCATTTAGTTTTACGTGAGGATCATCCCCCTATTGACCGTCGCTACCGATAACACTTATGCATACGACTAGTTTGACAGATCTGGCATGAGTCGCAATTAGCTCCTGAGATGACGGGGGACAGCTATGTGCGAGAGGGCACTTGGAATGGGGGTAGCCATATCCGTCGAGTAATCAACACTGCGAGTTTCGTCCGAGGAAAGCCCCTAAAGCGGATTACTCCGAGGAGAGCGGGTTGGGGGGTCTGTATTGGCCACACAGATTAAGGCTACGTTGAGTAGGGAGGCGACTGTTTGGAGGAGAGCGTACTGCTTAAGCGCCCTTTTTAGCGACATTTTTCAATAGAGGAACAGATTCTACATATTTTATATCATTTACTTTCCTGGGGAAGACAAGAGTCTCCTTGCCGTATTCACTACCCGAGTGCGGTCGACCCAGGCGGACCCGTGTAGCGAGCGCCCTGGCACAGCAGAGTGACTACGACTACGCTACCTATGGACAACAGCAGTCACTACCTGAATTACTATTTTATATGTTTACACTACAACCGCTACAGTACGGTATGTTTTCTGTAAATAAAATACACAATTTTTGTTACTCTATATATGTATATTACTGTTTCTCTGCTGATTCTTTATTCATTGACAATCACGTCATTTGATTATGATAAATAGGAAATGTAAATCTATAGAAAAGTTCATATACGACGGTTAAACACAGTAACGACACTGTGGTTCATTCAACAACCATAAAAGCCCACTCGATCTAACCCATAACAGTGGGCTACCAATATATTATCACTGTATAGTCGTGAAACTTAAATTGACGATTGATATTCCTCGCAACGAACGGAGCGGCGTGCAGCGTCTATTGATCACTTGAAAATCCACAGCCACTAATCAAAAACAGTTCAAAATCGGATCATTAAACTATTTTATTTACCCGCAGTTTTATTGAATCATTTCAGAAAAACATTTGACAATTGAGTTACAAATATGAGTAAAGCATTTGATAAGGCTCAACATAAGCAATTACTGAACAGGCTATTAGGAAACAGTATCAATGATAGGTCGCCCAAATGGCACAGCAGTTATCTCTGAACGGAAACTTGTAACCGAAATCAACGGAACGTCTCATCTTGGAATGAGACGGTCTAACTAGTGGAGTCACGCAAGGTAGTATCCTAAGTCGTCTTCTGTTTAATGTCCTGACAAATGACATATACAGTAATCCAAAATATACCAGACCGAGTAAATTTCCAAAACAACCTTAACACTTAATGTTCCCACAAAACCCCGGGCGACAAAACCAAAATTATGAATTGTCACGGGCGACAAAACAAAATAATGAATTGTCGCGGGCGATGAAACCAAAATAATGAATTGTCGCGGGCGATAAAACCACAATTATGAATTGTCGCGGGCGTTAAAACCAAAATATTGAATTGTTGCGGGCGATAAAACCAAAATAATGAATTGTCGCGGACGACAAAAACAAACTATTGAATTGTTGCTTGCGACAAAACCAAAATAATGAATTGTCGCGGGCGACAAAACCAAACTAGGGGTCCAGGGACACCATGCTCACTTGGGCAGTGGTTTCAAATGCTCAACAATCTAACAATTTCAATACATAACGCCCTCTAGTGACCATATACAAAAACCAATGACCTTGAAACCCACCACAATCATAGAACATGTGAGCAGCTATGATTTTGTAATTGATTGTGATAACAAAATATGCCTCGTTACCAATTTAATATGGATATACTAAGTTATTCTACTATTCAACGCCCCCTGGTGACCATATGCAAAACCCAATGACCTTAAAACTCACCACAATCGTAGTACATGTCATGAAATACAACTTTGCAATTGATCATAGTAAAAAATACGGTTCCTGAACTTCGCTGAAAAAGCTGAATCACTGAAACGCTGAAACGCTGAAATAAAAACGCTGAAATTTCAGGGAATTTCCGAAAAACGCCGAAATTTCAGGGAATTCCCAAAAAACGCTGAAATCGTGCTAGGTACCTACAATACACGTTTTGAAATATTTTCCGGGCCGGTGTCCGCTGCCGAGTCCTGAACCGTGTTTTAGTCTCTACCTTCGGTTACAGAGACATGCATGGACAGTATGTGTGGAGTATACTTCTAGAGGGCCACTTGTTGGACAAATTAATTCGCTTGAAATCCGGATTTTTAATGCATACAGGCAGCATAATGAGGAAAACCCATTCACAAACCGTGCAAGCCAACTTAAACACTATGCTCAATATTCCCTGCAAGACGCAAAATATCTTATTTGAACGTTCATGTATAAAACATGCAGCAACTTTTCTTTTGTCAACACGTTGATGGGCGACGGACTATGTCACTATGGTATTCTCTGAAGGAGGTAAATTAAATTTGACAGCTAGTTATATAAATGATGCAGCTTTTGGACAAAAGGGATCTAACTAAATTTCTTTTTAATTCACTGTGGAATGGAATGGAATGGATTGACGCCAATGGCATGCAGTAGGCCCCTACGTATGGGTCATACTGATTAGCGTCAACCAATTAATCTAAATCGGGCTAACCATTCAACAAATGTGAATAATTTATTTGCTGTGGCGTGATAATAATTAGTTTTTTTGAAGAAATGACATACCAACTGTTAGAAAAATGTACCGATTCTTATTTTTAGACTACTACTGAATCTATAAAAGGAGGAGTCATAGACAAAGTTGATTTGCTTAGCTGGTGACACTTCTTGTCAAGTACATCATCTCAAGTACTGGGTGTTTTGTAAGTTTAATTTCAGTATTTATTTACTAAGTGCTGTTCTCTCGGACCTCAGTGCTTTCAAACTAGGCCCACCCCATAGGCTATATAGTCCAGGGTGCATTAGCCACTATTCTTTTATATCCGACTAAAATGCACCTTTTTCTATTTTTAGATTCAGGCTTAGAATGTGCAAATTTTTTGAGATACTGAGAAATCAGATGGCACCAGTAAACTTCAACTGCGAAATTTGCAGCAGGATAGCTGAACGACACAATTTTTAAAAATAAAATGGCTATTCGAATGCTATTTCAATAATAACTTGATTCAACCTGAGAGAAATAAGTCAATTGCGGATGTTCAGTACACCCACTTTTCTTCCCTGTTTCCTGGTACCAAATTTTTAGTCTTAAGCTAAGCGATATTCTAAGGTATACTAGTGGATTTCATTAGAATATGAAGCAATGGAACCAGAATTCTAGCCAGAGTTAAGCGAACTATTGATTCTGATATAATGTAAGAACTGATTTCCTTTGTATACTCTTGCAGAATGTGTTGTTTTATTTCAAGCTGTTAAATAATATAGTTAGACAAATGTCCAATTATTGGATCTTTCTTGTTGACTCGTTTAATTTTGTGAGTTAAGAGTTCCAGTCAATCCACAATGTGCAGTGCCTAGCCTTCATCTACACTAAAGCCAAGCCTGTGTATGGGAAAAAAATATCGTTCGACTCCTATAGGCCAGACACATCAAAGCATGCAATACATTGCAGATAGTAGTCTCCGACAAGTCGAAAGAGAAAGTGAACCAGGTTTTACCCCGTACCCTACCCGGGAACAAAGACACTTAAAGATTCCTTCCTCCTTGTAGAAATTGTAGAAATATGGCACCCAATTGTAGCAATGCTAAGTACAGTATACTATGACGGTTGAACCTTTCTTAACGAATTTCAATGACACCGAAAATAGAATCAAAGTAATCATTAGTTCCATGCTAGCACTTAATTTGGGTTATCAGGTTCAGCCTAACTGTACTTTCATTCAGCTACTACTTGTATGAGACTTGGCAATGATAAGTTGCAAGAAATCACCAAACATAAGAAAAAATATTGTGAATTAATATTACTGTGATTAAGAATTTATTCAAATGAAGTGATAACTTCATTGTTAGATCGTACCGGTATATGCACATAAAACTATGGCAAAAAACACATCTAACAATCCACGCAATCCGCAATCGATCAAGTCGATCATGACGACGACCTTAAGGCATGTCTCTGTAACCGAAGGTAGAGCATAAAACACGGTTCAGGACTCGTCAGCGGACACCGGCCCGGAAAAAATTTCAAAACGTGTATTGTCGGTACCTAGCACGATTTCAGCGTTTTTCGGGAATTCCCTGAAATTTCGGCGTTTTTCGGAAATTCCCTGAAATTTCAGCGTTTTTATTTCAGCGTTTCAGCTTTTCAGTGTTTCAGCTTTTTCAGCGAAGTTCAGGAACCGTAAAAAATATGCCTAGGTACCAATCTAATAAGGAAATACTAAGCCATTCTACTATTCAGCGCCCTCTGGTGACTATATGGAATAACTAATGTCCTCAAAAACTCACCACAATCATAGACGATGTCATGAACTACAACTTTGCAATGGATCATGGTAACAAACTATGCCTAGGTACCAATCTAATAAGGAAAAACTAAGCTTTTCTACTATTCAACGCCCCCTGGTGACTATATGGAATAACTAATGTCCTTAAAAACTCACCACAATCATAGACGATGTCATGAACTACAACTTTGCCATTGATCATGGTAACAAAATATGCCTTGGTACAAATATAATATAGCGATACTAAGTTATTGTATTATTCAACGTCCCCTGATGGCCACACACAAAAACCAATGACCTTGAAACTCACCAAAATCATACAACACGTTATGGGCTACAACTTTCCAATTGAATATAGTAACACAATATGCTTAGGTATCAATTAATTTTTCCCACCTACGAATGAGTACTGATGACACCAAGATGGCCGCCAATTGCGTCATAATTGGCTGATCAAAAATACCTGTCCCAGGTATAAAACATCCCTCTCTAAAGAATATCCATCAGCAATTGCAATGAGAAATGGCAAACCAATAGGAAGCTACAGGACCTTGAATTCTGGCCAAAATTGACATTTTGGGCACTAAAAAGGTCATAGGACGGCCATCTTGAGTCAGATCACCCAATTTTCTTATGCTGATGGGCCTTTGGTAGATTCAAATATAAACGAAAGATCAAGGTAATTGATCAAAGCGTCTTCAAAATTTTCTTCGGGTGACAAAACCAAAATAATGAATTGTCGCGGGCGATAAAACCAAAATAATGAATTGTCTCGTGCGACAAAACCAAAATAATGAATTGTCGAGGGCAATAAAACCAAAATAATGAATTATCGCGGGCGATAAAACCAAAATATTGAATTGTCGCGGACGATAAAACCAAAATAATGAATTGTCGCGGGCGTCAAAACCAAAAGAAGAATTGTCGCGGGCGACAAAACCAAAATAATGAATTGTCGCTGGAGATAAAACCAAAGTAATGAATTGTCGTGGGCGATAAAACCAAAATATTGAATTGTCGCAGGCGACAAAACCAAACTAATGAATTGTCGCGGGCGACAAAACCAAAATAATGAATTGTCGCTGGAGATAAAACCAAAGTAATGAATTGTCGTGGGCGACAAAACCACAATATTGAATTGTCGCGGGCGACAAAACCAGACTAATGAATTGTCGCAGGCGACAAAACCAAAAAAACAATTGTCGGGGCGACAAAACCAAAATAATAAATTGTCGCGGGCAATAAAACCAAAATAATGAATTGTCGCAGGTGACAAAACCAAAATGGTGAATTGTCGCGGGCGACAAAACCAAAATATTGAATTGTCGCGGGCAAAAAAACCACACAAAAAAAATTGTCGCGGGCGACTAAAACAAAATATAAACCAAAATAATGAATTGTCGCGGGCGACAAAACCAAAAAGAAAAATTTCTCGACTCATCAACAACGGTAACTGCCACCACAAAAATGATGTAGGCATAACTTCTCGTAAATGTGATGATTCCTACAGCTTTCAAGGGCCAACAAACTACTATATATCTGTCAATAGCTATTAGTAGTGTTATTAGATCACTGATACACGAAAACAAAAGTCGAATGTGTTGAGTGTATGAATACACGCGCTTCATAACTTGGTTTATTTCGGCTGTCATATCCAGTATGAGTGTGTGATTGTGGAGCCGATATTGAAAGTCGAATACCATAGAAGACAAACAAATACACGTATCCACAATAGCCAATAATCTCAAATAAAATATACTGGTATTGTTAGGACGTTCTTTGCTGAGAATTATAAAAGACAGTAAATTTCCTCCGAAGCCAAAGATGGCAATGCTGACTATAACATACGTCGTGATCTGTAGATACAGATTTACGTGAAACGGTTTGTAACCAGCGTGATGAATAAACTTACACCGCGAATTCGGTTTAAACCTTGCATTATCAGTGGTAGTCGTCAGGTCTGATCCATTGAGAATTTCGGCGCCAGCAACCGATACATTTTCTAAAGCCGTCATTTCAGTTCGCACACAACGCACGGTCGCTAGTTGGTAATAACAGCGAGACAACTGGTGTATACTCCAAATTTGTAAATCTTACAACCATTACAATCTTACATCCATAGTTTAGAATCTCACATAAATGATTTCACAACACATCTAACCACCACGCTGCAGAAAGTCAAATGCGCGCCAATTCCGATTACTTAATATTGAAATATATGTACTGCAGTTATTGACTTCAAAATAAATATCATATTTCTCGGATATCGTTTTGCCCAAGAATAGCTTAGATAACCAATTACGCGGTTGAAATCAGGGCATTAGTGGGGGAAATAGAATGAAAATCGAACTCATCGCGTGGTATGCTATATACGTTCTATAAACGCAGTTAGAATATTATAGCATTAGATCCTGTGAAAGTATACATGAAAATTCAAGATTCATTTGAGTCGTTGAAGTTAACAATAAAAGCGTAATTGTTTATTACTTATGAATAGAATCGCCACCTGGGGACAAAAAAGTAAAATAAACCTTCTTAAACCAGCTATGGCTGAAGACCCGTTATTGCTGCTTTATAGCTTCATCTTAAGGGAACTTGATTGCAACACCTCGCATAAAGCCGCGATCACACGAGCATTTTTGGCCCGTACAAGATTGGCCCGGAACAAGTGTTCACACGGGTGCCAAATGGGTCCGAGCCTGTCGGACCAGGCCCGAGCAACATTTTAGCACCAGACAAATGATTGCGTTTGAATTGCAACTGGCCCGGAAATGATCCACTTTGCTTTGTTTAGGCATTGTTTAGTATCGAGTGAATGGTTTGCGTGTGTACGCGCTCTCTAATTAGCCAAATTTGGCCCGACCCTGATCCGTGCCAATTTGGCCCGGGCCAAAACGTGTCCGTGTCATCGCGGCTTAAGTCTCAATAACGAGGGGGGATATTGATGAACTGTGTCAGCTTCGATTTAGTATGAAATGCAAATACAATACAACAATAGCCTACTAGCGATTCCATTAAGGCCAATTCAAATAAATAGAAATAAATACAAATAAATAGAATTAGATAAAAATTACACCACGTGCTAAACCTATTCAGAATAGGTTAGGCACGTGGTGTAATTTTTATCTAATTGTAGAATTTCTACAAACAAGAGCCCCAAGGGGCACTATGGCTAGCCTGGCAGCTTTTCATAAAATGGCAAATGATGATGCATTTTGTGGGTTAAATTTGTCAAAATACACTCCCAGATCAGAGTCAATATCTAATAATTTACACAATACAATCGTAGATTACAAAAGTAGCCCAGACAGCGAATGGATCTGGCCGGAACAAATACCTCAGATAAATCTTTTCCCTTGGTCTTATATATTTTAATGCGGAATAGTATTACATTATTTGAAATTTGCTCAATAAAACAAAATTGAATTGGATTTGATGTTTTTATTTGTTTAATAAAGTAAAATTGAATTGGATTTGATATTTTTTTAGCACATGGCTAATTTGCATATCAAGACTATCCGATTTAAGAAAAAGCTATTTTTGCACAAAGGTCAATGATA
Organism: Tubulanus polymorphus; assembly: GCF_964204645.1. NCBI lineage: Eukaryota > Metazoa > Nemertea > Palaeonemertea > Tubulaniformes > Tubulanidae > Tubulanus > Tubulanus polymorphus. The sequence continues at coordinate 7,639,287 of NC_134036.1, forward strand.
TTTTCCGTAGTGCTAAAAAAAATAATCCTCCCAAAAACCAAATCAACTAATGCTTTCACAGAAATCGATCCTGAAATACAATTTTAGATCTTAAAATATAACCCGGAAGTAAAACGGTAGACGATACCGCGGGTTCACGTGAACACCTGCTGATTTCTGTTGCTTAGCCAATCATAGATGAGTCTTTGCTTTCTGATTGGCGTTTCAAAACATATTTGCGATCCGACATTCGCGAAGAAGCTCCTATAAATTTTAACGAGGCCCTCTTCAAAATTCAGTTACGTAGAGTTTGGAGAATGGATAATGCTTTAATGAACGATTTGCTCAGTTGCACAGTAAAAAAGCCTTTGCTCTGGAAACCATGTCATTTTATTCGCTCCATTTGTATAGTAATAGGCTCAGCATAAGGCTGGCCTAAAAAATACAGCTGACCTCCCACAATGACGACACTTATAATTGAGATGATCGTCAAATTAAGGTGGAAATACTACAGGTAACAGTGTATACGAAGTATGAATCTTGGATGGTATTATTTGGTATCTTATTGTAATCTCGATCAAGTTCGTTATGTTTTGTTTACTGAATGTTTTTCATCAAGCACTATAGTAAGATGAAACGTGAATTCGAAGGAAAGGAAAATTAATTCGTATTTGTGTTTGTGTGTGATGTGATGGGAAAATAAACAATAAATGAAAAGGAAACCATCGATTTGTTGAAGATGAATTTAGAGTGTGCGTAGTAATTTATGGAGGTGTAGGAATGTAATTTACAGAATATCACAATGCACAGTACACATTGAATACCGGTTCTATGTGTGCAAAGTGAACAAATCCTTGAAATCAATAGTAATTTTTGACTGAATTTCTATAGCGGATTTTCAGACAGAAATACTCACGGATTTCTCGTCCCAGTAAAAGATGTGAACATTTACTACTTAGTTACGAACATGGAACTGAGTGCAAATGTCCAATAGGAAATCTCTCTGTTCCGGCAAGTCTGTTAACAGCGACGTTATAGAAGTTGAAAATATTGCAAAATGTTACATGCGAGTTCGTGCTTGTTTCGTGCGGATTACATAAACTATACGCGTATCCCTGGCCTAGAGGTAAAACTTGATGCAGTAGTACTCTGACGACATTATCGTTTCAATAGAAAACTTGGATATGACAAAATTTATCGTAATTTGGTATGCACTAATAAGGACTATGCATAGCCAACCATTGAATAGCTTACAAATGTATCCAAAATATAAAATTTCTCAAAATCCCGTCTAAACTTGATTGGGAAATTTAAATAATCATCGAACAGTACCCGGTTATTACTTAATCTCCAAGTTTTATTGGTAAAAATCTTGGATGATATTTGACAAAAGAAACACGAATGCAGGGCCGTATCTAACATTATAATTTTTGAAAAAGGGGCTGTTCTATTGGATGATAACAAAAATGTTTGTAAAGAGGGCACTTTTCAAAAAATGCCGCTTGTCTCAGCTATTAACGGCCTGGGTACCACGCTGTGCACAGATGAGGGTTATAGCATGCGCGTTTTGTGCCTCCTAGATAGAAGAATCAATTGAACGTAAACTAGTTTCAAAACCAATTTCAATAACGTAATAGGTTTGACTATCAATTACTTTTTCCTCTTCCGCTACCAGCATCATCTCCATTGTAACCACCTTTACAATGTCCGTTGCTTTGACGAAATCGTCGTGAATCTGCAAAAATTACGGTACATCATTTCAATCTCGTAGACGCGCCCATGTAACGTCTCAAACAGTGACCAATTTGATTTAAGGGAAAACGTGGACACAGAATACAGCGATTCAAAATAGTTTTAGTAACTTGCGCGCAGCTTCTTCGGAGTACGCATCCGAAGCAACCACAAACATTACGAGAGCAAACAAGAGGAGCTTTTTAGAAAACATATGAAAGTTAGAAAAACACCTTAACTCGATTTCGATGGTCTCGTTCAATGGTGAGTTGCGAAGGTTTTACGAATAACACTTTTTTCTTCGCTAAAAAAGAAGAACTCTGAAAGGTCATTGTACCACACGATTAGGGGCCTATAGAATTCAGAATTCCAAGAATTACGGTTATAAAATGGACACAACACAACAATACTATTGAAAACTGCGATAATAAAAACTTCGAAAAGGAACTGAATCCTCGCTTATTATCATTTCTTGTGTGTTGCATCTGATATGGATAGGTTGACCATACCGTGGATATGGAGGGTAATAATGCTGAAACACACCAGCATAGGCGTGATCTGAGTGTATAATGAACGAGTTTGAACAAACAGATGATGATGAAGTTCGCAAAATCATCATGAGCGCTCCAAACAAATCGTGCGCACTTGATCCACTTCCGACTTGGTTATTCGAAAACGTTGTGGATTGTGTATTGCCAGCTGTGACTTACATTGTGAATTTGTCAATGGCTAGTGGATCTGTACCTGATTCCATGAAGGTAGCAATTGTAACACCAATTCTCAAGTAGTCATCTCTGGATCCTGAGTCTCTCCAGAACTATCGCCCAGTTAGTAATCTCTCATTTGTGTCTAAGGTTCTCGAGAGAGTTGTAGCCAGTCGACTGCGTGAGTACATGGATCGTAACCATCTTCACGATGTCTTGCAATCAGCCTATAAATCAAGGCATAGCACAGAGACAGCTTTGCTCAAGGTGCAAGATGACATTCGTACCCTCATCGATCAGGGTTCAATGTGATACTGATACTACTCGATCTTAGTGCGGCATTTGATACGGTAGATCACACTGTGTTACTCTCTCCCATCAAACATTACCTAGGCATCGATGGAAGAATACAATGGTTCAAGTCGTACCTCACCCACAGGACATTGAATGTTACTGTTAACGGCCACGCCTCTGATTCATACGAGTTAAAGTGTGGGGTACCACAAGGCTCAGTGTTGGGCCCCTTACTCTTTCTTATCTATGTGCTTCCTCTGGGTGAACTGATAAAATCATTTGATATTGATAGACACGGATTTGCAGATGACAACCAAGTGTACAAGGCAATTAAATCCATTCATGATCCATCACGTGTAAATCAACAACTGTCAAATGTTGAGAAGTGTTTGGTCGCGGTGTATAAATGGTATACCGACAATTTCCTCAAAGCAAATGCTGGAAAGACTGAGGTATTTCTCTTAGGTACATCGCAGCGTCTCAATATTACCGACATTGAACCTCTCATGGTCGCGGGTGTTTGTGTCCCTGTTTCAAAGTCGCCGATCTGCAATATCGGTGTTATGTTCGATCATGAAATGTCTTTGAGTGCACATGTGAAATCGGTTTTGAAAAGCGGATATTTTCACATTCGTAACATTGGATTAGCTAGAAAGAATCTGAATAGAAATGCTACCAAGGCACTTGTCCAAGCTCTTGTCTTGTCTAGGCTGGACTACTGTAATAGCCTTCTGGCTTGAATAACCAGTGACTTGTGTGGAAACTTACAGAAATTACAAAACTGTGCAGCACGATTAGTTTTGCGCACCCCAAAACGAGAGCATATAACTCCGGCGCACATGCAGTTACACTGGCTACCAGTAAAAGCAAGAATTGACTTCAAAACACTACTGTTAGTATTCAAAGCTCTTACCGGAATAGCACCGGCTTATATTGCTGATCTAATCACTGGCGAACACTTCGATCATCTTACCAATTCAAAATGTCAGGACCATCATTCAGCTCATCTACATTTGGCGGCAGAGCCTTCTCATCCCACGCACCTATTTTCTGGAATCAGTTCATCGACTCAAGAGAATATACAGTTCAAATCTCACATCAAAACAAAACTATTCAGCTAATACTATTCCCTGGAGCGCAATTGAACTTTGTTTTTTAACATGGAAAGCTGCGCTATACAAATCCATATTTATTATTATTATTATCTATGAAATATATCATTCTACGTCTTGATGGCCCGTCTTATCTTGCCTATAGAACATTTATTCTAGATCTGATTTTAATGTCTTTGAACTGAAACTAGCTCGTATCGAAATGAATCCGCTTTGGTGTCAGGAGTGAGCTGATTGTAAGGCGCCTGAATCAGGAGTCAACTGAATATAAGACGCTGATGTCGATGTTGATGTCGATGATGGAGAAAACAAAGACGACGACGGCGATGATGAATGATGATTTCGACTGAGCTGGGCAACATCAGTGCAAATTCTGCAAATTTTACTTACTAGAATCATTGATTCACTCAAACATCATCTAACGTTTAATACTTATATCACTAAAACATTATAGAAAGGTCGAGTCACAGGGGTAACTAAGTAAATCACTGTAACCGAGTGGGTCACACCCCTGGTTTGAAAATTACAAAACGACGCTTACCTTTGACTTCCAAGACTTGTTACTCCGAATGCGTCCCTGGAGTCTGCTTAGGCATCCGAAAGAACGTTATCCCCAAACATATGTTTCCCATAAATAAAACCTTTATTACAAAATATTGTAAAGCCTTTTTTATTTCATCTGGCAATAACGTAAGTTGTGGCTTTGATACCTATAACAGTGAGCCTGACAAGTGGGAAATTGACGTGTTCTGATATCATTATCAGTCAGGGCAGTTATTGCCTATTGCATAATCGACCCAGCAGATGTTACTAGAGACCAACTGAATTAAGTAAACGCGAATAAACTAACTCTGAAATATAGTATTTAAGAAATCTACTCGATAATTCAGTTGCATGTCAACAGCGTGCACTTCGAGATGTTTATAAAGGTCGATTGAGAATGTTTAATCGGTTAAACAGGACTTTATCTAGTTGTGGAATAGAAATTTACGAATTAAGTCGTCAATGACATTTGAAAGAAAAAATCTTAACAAATCCGTGAAAATGTTTTTCCGCTCTTCAATTCGTAAGCTATATTTTCTAGGTTATCAACCTGATGACTACGGACGTGTATAATTCAAGAATGAACTCGTGTCTTGTCCGGTCTGATTGATGTGTGTGTTCTCAATTTGTTCACTACCAAATTCCTAGTCACCAGCATCACTGTCAGCATCATATACGAGCTGCTGAACCGTTTCATCCAGCCAAATTGTTTTTTCCTGGCTGTTGCCATCTTGGATTTTATGCAGATTGCAGCACCGGCTGATACTGATAGATATGCCCTTCTAGAAGGGTTAAGTGATACTGTATCACATACGTTACGGGTATGCTAGCTTGCCAATTTGTACCGTATGACATACGGTAGTGGTATTGTAAGGGTTGAAATACGTTTTCATTTACCTCCTAAATGAATACTGTTTTTCCTCCGCCCTATACCATAGAAGTGGTTGGAGTGTAATGAATGTTCGTATTCGTATTAAAAGTATTGAGAGCAATCTG
>NC_134036.1:7644845-7726611 GCF_964204645.1 Tubulanus polymorphus
CGCTGATCAAGGCCCGGTCAGCACTTAGTCGTTTTTCGAACTACCACCGCCGGCACACTGACGAACGGATGGACGACCGACCTACTGCCTCCCTCCCTCCCTCCCTCCCTCACTGCACCGGGTCGTAACGCTGATCAAGGCCCGGTCAGCACTTAGTCGTTTTTCGAACAACCACCGCCGGCACACTGACGAACGGATGGACGACCGACCTACTGCCTCCCTCCCTCCCTCCCTCACTGCACCGGGTCGTAACGCTGATCAAGACCCGGTCAGCACTTGGTCGTTTTTCGAACAACCACCGCCGGCACACTGACGAACGGACGGACGACCGACCTACTGCCTCCCTCCCTCCCTCACTGCACCGGGTCGTAACGCTGATCAAGGCCCGGTCAGCACTTAGTCGTTTTTCGAACAACCACCGCCGGCACACTGACGAACGAACGGACGACCGACCTACTGCCACCCTCCCTCCCTTCCTGACCGGTGCCGGGTCGTAACGCTGTTCATGGCCCGGTCAGCACTTAGTCGTTTTTCGAACAACAACCGCCGACACACTGACTAACGGGCGGACGACTGTCCTAGTGCCTCCATCCCTCCCTCACTGCACCGGGTCGTAACGCTGATCAAGGCCCGGTCAGCACTTAGTCGTTTTTCGAACAACAACCGCCGACACACTGACTAACGGGCGGACGACTGTCCTAGTGCCTCCCTCCCTCCCTCACTGCACCGGGTCGTAACGCTGATCATGGCCCGGTCAGCACTTAGTCGTTTTTCGAACAACCACCGCCGGCACACTGACGAACGGATGGACGACCGACCTACTGCCACCCTCCCTCCCTTCCTGACCGGTGCCGGGTCGTAACGCTGATCAAGGCCCGGTCAGCACTTAGTCGTTTTTCGAACAACAACCGCCGACACACTGACTAACGGGCGGACGACTGTCCTAGTGCCTCCCTCCCTCCCTCACTGCACCGGGTCGTAACGCTGATCAAGGCCCGGTCAGCACTTAGTCGTTTTTCGAACAACAACCGCCGACACACTGACTAACGGGCGGACGACTGTCCTAGTGCCTCCCTCCCTCCCTCCCTCACTGCACCGGGTCGTAACGCTGATCATGGCCCGGTCAGCACTTAGTCGTTTTTCGAACAACCACCGCCGGCACACTGACGAACGGATGGACGACCGACCTACTGCCTCCCTCCCTCCCTCCCTCACTGCACCGGGTCGTAACGCTGATCAAGGCCCGGTCAGCACTTAGTCGTTTTTCGAACAACCACCGCCGGCACACTGACGAACGGATGGACGACCGACCTACTGCCACCCTCCCTCCCTTCCTGACCGGTGCCGGGTCGTAACGCTGTTCATGGCCCGGTGAGCACTTAGTCGTTTTTCGAACAACAACCGCCGACACACTGACTAACGGGCGGACGACTGTCCTAGTGCCTCCTTCCCTCCCTCACTGCTCCGGGTCGTAACGCTGATCAAGGCCCGGTCAGCACTTAGTCGTTTTTCGAACAACCATCACTGCCGGCACACTGACGAATGGACGGACGACCGACCTACTGCCTCCCTCCCTCCCTCACTGCTCCGGGTCGTAACGCTGATCAAGGCCCGGTCAGCACTTAGTCGTTTTTCGAACTACCACCGCCGGCACAATGACGAACGGATGGACGACCGACCTACTGCCTCCCTCCCTCCCTCCCTGACCAGCGCCGGGTCGTAACGCTGATCAAGGCCCGGTCAGCACTTAGTCGTTTTTCGAACTACCACCGCCGGCACACTGACGAACGAACGGACGACCGACCTACTGCCACCCTCCCTCCCTTCCTGACCGGTGCCGGGTCGTAACGCTGTTCATGGCCCGGTCAGCACTTAGTCGTTTTTCGAACAACAACCGCCGGCACACTGACTAACGGGCGGACGACTGTCCTAGTGCCTCCCTCCCTCCCTCACTGCACCGGGTCGTAACGCTGATCATGGCCCGGTCAGCACTTAGTCGTTTTTCGAACAACCACCGCCGGCACACTGACGAACGGATGGACGACCGACCTACTGCCTCCCTCCCTCCCTCACTGCACCGGGTCGTAACGCTGATCAAGGCCCGGTCAGCACTTAGTCGTTTTTCGAACTACCACCGCCGGCACACTGACGAACGAACGGACGACCGACCTACTGCCACCCTCCCTCCCTTCCTGACCGGTGCCGGGTCGTAACGCTGTTCATGGCCCGGTCAGCACTTAGTCGTTTTTCGAACAACAACCGCCGACACACTGACTAACGGGCGGACGACGGACCTACTGCCTCCCTCCCTCCCTCCCTCACTGCACCGGGTCGTAACGCTGATCAAGGCCCGGTCAGCACTTAGTCGTTTTTCGAACAACCACCGCCGGCACACTGACGAACGGACGGACGACCGACCTAGTGCCTCCCTCCCTCCCTCACTGCACCGGGTCGTAACGCTGATCAAGGCCCGGTCAGCACTTAGTCGTTTTTCGAACTACCACCGCCGGCACACTGACGAATGGATGGACGACCGACCTACTGCCTCCCTCCCTCCCTCCCTGACCAGCGCCGGGTCGTAACGCTGATTAAGGCCCGGTCAGCCCTTAGTCGTTTTTCGAACAACCATCACTGCCGGCACACTGACAAACGGATGGACGACCGACCTACTGTCTCCCTCCCTCCCTCAATGCTCCGGGTCGTAACGCTGATCAAGGCCCGGTCAGCACTTAGTCGTTTTTCGAACAACCGCCGCCGGCACACTGGCGAACGGACGGACGATCGACCTCCTGCCTCCCTCCCTCCCTCACTGCTCCGGGTCGTAACGCTGATCAAGGCCCGGTCAGCACTTAGTCGTTTTTCGAACAACCACCAGCGGCACACTGGCGAACGGACGGACGACCGACCTACTGCCTCCCTCCCTCCCTCACTGCACCGGGTCGTAACGCTGATCAAGGCCCGGTCAGCACTTAGTCGTTTTTCGAACTACCACCGCCGGCACACTGACGAACGGATGGACGACCGACCTACTGCCTCCCTCCCTCCCTCCCTCCCTCACTGCACCGGGTCGTAACGCTGATCAAGGCCCGGTCAGCACTTAGTCGTTTTTCGAACAACAACCGCAGACACACTGACTAACGGGCGGACGACTGTCCTTGTGCCTCCCTCCCTCCCTCACTGCACCGGGTCGTAACGCTGATCATGGCCCGGTCAGCACTTAGTCGTTTTTCGAACAACCACCGCCGGCACACTGACGACCGGACGGACGACCGACCTACTGCCTCCCTCCCTCCCTCCCTCACTGCACCGGGTCGTAACGCTGATCAAGGCCCGGTCAGCACTTAGTCGTTTTTCGAACAACCACCGCCGGCACACTGACGAACGGACGGACGACCGATCTACTGCCTCCCTCCCTCCCTCACTGCACCGGGTCGTAACGCTGATCAAGGCCCGGTCAGCACTTAGTCGTTTTTCGAACTACCACCGCCGGCACACTGACGAACGGATGGACGACCGACCTACTGCCTCCCTCCCTCCCTCCCTGACCAGCGCCGGGTCGTAACGCTGATTAAGGCCCGGTCAGCCCTTTGTCGTTTTTCGAACAACCATCACTGCCGGCACACTGACAAACGGATGGACGACCGACCTACTGCCTCCCTCCCTCCCTCAATGCTCCGGGTCGTAACGCTGATCAAGGCCCGGTCAGCACTTAGTCGTTTTTCGAACAACCGCCGCCGGCACACTGGCGAACGGACGGACGACCGACCTCCTGCCTCCGTCCCTCCCTCACTGCTCCGGGTCGTAACGCTGATCAAGGCCCGGTCAGCACTTAGTCGTTTTTCGAACAACCACCGCCGGCACACTGACGAACGGACTGACGACCGACCTACTGCCTCCCTCCCTCCCTCCCTGAACGGTGCCGGGTCGTAACGCTGATTAAGGCCCGGTCAGCACTTAGTCGTTTTTCGAACAACCACCGCCGGCACACTGACGAACGGATGGACGACCGACCTACTGCCTCCCTCCCTCCCTCCCTCACTGCGCCGGGTCGTAACGCTGATCAAGGCCCGGTCAGCACTTAGTCGTTTTTCGAACTACCACCGCCGGCACACTGACGAACGAACGGACGACCGAGCTACTGCCACCCTCCCTCCCTTCCTGACCGGTGCCGGGTCGTAACGCTGTTCATGGCCCGGTCAGCACTTAGTCGTTTTTCGAACAACAACCGCCGACACACTGACTAACGGGCGGACGACTGTCCTAGTGCCTCCCTCCCTCCCTCACTGCACCGGGTCGTAACGCTGATCAAGGCCCGGTCAGCACTTAGTCGTTTTTCGAACAACCACCAGCGGCACACTGGCGAACGGACGGACGACCGACCTACTGCCTCCCTCCCTCCCTCACTGCTCCGGGTCGTAACGCTGATCAAGGCCCGGTCAGCACTTAGTCGTTTTTCGAACAACCACCAGCGGCACACTGGTGAACGGACGGACGACCGACCTACTGCCTCCCTCCCTCCCTCACTGCACCGGGTCGTAACGCTGATCAAGGCCCGGTCAGCACTTAGTCGTTTTTCGAACTACCACCGCCGGCACACTGACGAACGGATGGACGACCGACCTACTGCCTCCCTCCCTCCCTCACTGCACCGGGTCGTAACGCTGATCAAGGCCCGGTCAGCACTTAGTCGTTTTTCGAACTACCACCGCCGGCACACTGACGAACGAACGGACGACCGAGCTACTGCCACCCTCCCTCCCTTCCTGACCGGTGCCGGGTCGTAACGCTGTTCATGGCCCGGTCAGCACTTAGTCGTTTTTCGAACAACAACCGCCGACACACTGACTAACGGGCGGACGACTGTCCTAGTGCCTCCCTCCCTCCCTCACTGCACCAGGTCGTAACGCTGATCAAGGCCCGGTCAGCACTTAGTCGTTTTTCGAACAACCACCGCCGGCACACTGACGAACGGATGGACGACCGACCTACTGCCTCCCTCCCTCCCTTCCTGACCGGTGCCGGGTCGTAACGATGTTCATGGCCCGGTCAGCACTTAGTCGTTTTTCGAACAACAACCGCCGACACACTGACTAACGGGCGGACGACTGTCCTAGTGCCTCCCTCCCTCCCTCACTGCACCGGGTCGTAACGCTGATCAAGGCCCGGTCAGCACTTAGTCGTTTTTCGAACAACCACCAGCGGCACACTGGCGAACGGACGGACGACCGACCTACTGCCTCCCTCCCTCCCTCACTGCTCCGGGTCGTAACGCTGATCAAGGCCCGGTCAGCACTTAGTCGTTTTTCGAACAACCACCAGCGGCACACTGGTGAACGGACGGACGACCGACCTACTGCCTCCCTCCCTCCCTCACTGCACCGGGTCGTAACGCTGATCAAGGCCCGGTCAGCACTTAGTCGTTTTTCGAACTACCACCGCCGGCACACTGACGAACGGATGGACGACCGACCTACTGCCTCCCTCCCTCCCTCCCTCCCTCACTGCACCGGGTCGTAACGCTGATCAAGGCCCGGTCAGCACTTAGTCGTTTTTCGAACTACCACCGCCGGCACACTGACGAACGGATGGACGACCGACCTACTGCCTCCCTCCCTCCCTCCCTCCCTCACTGCACCGGGTCGTAACGCTGATCAAGGCCCGGTCAGCACTTAGTCGTTTTTCGAACAACCACCGCCGGCACACTGACGAACGGATGGACGACCGACCTACTGCCTCCCTCCCTCCCTCCCTCACTGCACCGGGTCGTAACGCTGATCAAGACCCGGTCAGCACTTGGTCGTTTTTCGAACAACCACCGCCGGCACACTGACGAACGGACGGACGACCGACCTACTGCCTCCCTCCCTCCCTCACTGCACCGGGTCGTAACGCTGATCAAGGCCCGGTCAGCACTTAGTCGTTTTTCGAACAACCACCGCCGGCACACTGACGAACGAACGGACGACCGACCTACTGCCACCCTCCCTCCCTTCCTGACCGGTGCCGGGTCGTAACGCTGTTCATGGCCCGGTCAGCACTTAGTCGTTTTTCGAACAACAACCGCCGACACACTGACTAACGGGCGGACGACTGTCCTAGTGCCTCCATCCCTCCCTCACTGCACCGGGTCGTAACGCTGATCAAGGCCCGGTCAGCACTTAGTAGTTTTTCGAACAACAACCGCCGACACACTGACTAACGGGCGGACGACTGTCCTAGTGCCTCCCTCCCTCCCTCACTGCACCGGGTCGTAACGCTGATCATGGCCCGGTCAGCACTTAGTCGTTTTTCGAACAACCACCGCCGGCACACTGACGAACGGATGGACGACCGACCTACTGCCACCCTCCCTCCCTTCCTGACCGGTGCCGGGTCGTAACGCTGATCAAGGCCCGGTCAGCACTTAGTCGTTTTTCGAACAACAACCGCCGACACACTGACTAACGGGCGGACGACTGTCCTAGTGCCTCCCTCCCTCCCTCACTGCACCGGGTCGTAACGCTGATCAAGGCCCGGTCAGCACTTAGTCGTTTTTCGAACAACAACCGCCGACACACTGACTAACGGGCGGACGACTGTCCTAGTGCCTCCCTCCCTCCCTCCCTCACTGCACCGGGTCGTAACGCTGATCATGGCCCGGTCAGCACTTAGTCGTTTTTCGAACAACCACCGCCGGCACACTGACGAACGGATGGACGACCGACCTACTGCCTCCCTCCCTCCCTCCCTCACTGCACCGGGTCGTAACGCTGATCAAGGCCCGGTCAGCACTTAGTCGTTTTTCGAACAACCACCGCCGGCACACTGACGAACGGATGGACGACCGACCTACTGCCACCCTCCCTCCCTTCCTGACCGGTGCCGGGTCGTAACGCTGTTCATGGCCCGGTGAGCACTTAGTCGTTTTTCGAACAACAACCGCCGACACACTGACTAACGGGCGGACGACTGTCCTAGTGCCTCCTTCCCTCCCTCACTGCTCCGGGTCGTAACGCTGATCAAGGCCCGGTCAGCACTTAGTCGTTTTTCGAACAACCATCACTGCCGGCACACTGACGAATGGACGGACGACCGACCTACTGCCTCCCTCCCTCCCTCACTGCTCCGGGTCGTAACGCTGATCAAGGCCCGGTCAGCACTTAGTCGTTTTTCGAACTACCACCGCCGGCACAATGACGAACGGATGGACGACCGACCTACTGCCTCCCTCCCTCCCTCCCTGACCAGCGCCGGGTCGTAACGCTGATCAAGGCCCGGTCAGCACTTAGTCGTTTTTCGAACTACCACCGCCGGCACACTGACGAACGAACGGACGACCGACCTACTGCCACCCTCCCTCCCTTCCTGACCGGTGCCGGGTCGTAACGCTGTTCATGGCCCGGTCAGCACTTAGTCGTTTTTCGAACAACAACCGCCGACACACTGACTAACGGGCGGACGACTGTCCTAGTGCCTCCCTCCCTCCCTCACTGCACCGGGTCGTAACGCTGATCATGGCCCGGTCAGCACTTAGTCGTTTTTCGAACAACCACCGCCGGCACACTGACGAACGGATGGACGACCGACCTACTGCCTCCCTCCCTCCCTCCCTCACTGCACCGGGTCGTAACGCTGATCAAGGCCCGGTCAGCACTTAGTCGTTTTTCGAACAACCACCGCCGGCACACTGACGAACGGATGGACGACCGACCTACTGCCTCCCTCCCTCCCTCCCTCATTGCACCGGGTCGTAACGCTGATCAAGACCCGGTCAGCACTTAGTCGTTTTTCGAACAACCACCGCCGGCACACTGACGAACGGACGGACGACCGACCTACTGCCTCCCTCCCTCCCTCACTGCACCGGGTCGTAACGCTGATCAAGGCCCGGTCAGCACTTAGTCGTTTTTCGAACTACCACCGCCGGCACACTGACGAACGAACGGACGACCGACCTACTGCCACCCTCCCTCCCTTCCTGACCGGTGCCGGGTCGTAACGCTGTTCATGGCCCGGTCAGCACTTAGTCGTTTTTCGAACAACAACCGCCGACACACTGACTAACGGGCGGACGACTGTCCTAGTGCCTCCCTCCCTCCCTCACTGCACCGGGTCGTAACGCTGATCTAGGCCCGGTCAGCACTTAGTCGTTTTTCGAACTACCACCGCCGGCACACTGACGAACGGACGGACGACCGACCTACTGCCACCCTCCCTCCCTTCCTGACCGGTGCCGGGTCGTAACGCTGTTCATGGCCCGGTCAGCACTTAGTCGTTTTTCGAACAACAACCGCCGACACACTGACGAACGGACGGACGACCGACCTACTGCCACCCTCCCTCCCTCCCTCCCTGACCGGTGCCGGGTCGTAACGCTGATCAAGGCCCGGTCAGCACTTAGTCGTTTTTCGAACAACCACCGCCGGCACACTGACGAACGGTCGGGCTACCGACCTATTGCTTCCCTCCCTCCCTCACTGCACTGGGTCGTAACGCCGATCAAGGCCCGGTAAGCACTTAGTCGTTTTTCGAACAACCACCGCCGACACACTGACGAACGGACGGACGACCGACCTACTGCCACCCTCCCTCCCTTCCTGACCGGTGCCGGGTCGTAACGCTGTTCATGGCCCGGTCAGCACTTAGTCGTTTTTCGAACAACAACCGCCGACACACTGACTAACGGGCGGACGACTGTCCTAGTGCCTCCTTCCCTCCCTCACTGCTCCGGGTCGTAACGCTGATCAAGGCCCGGTCAGCACTTAGTCGTTTTTCGAACAACCATCACTGCCGGCACACTGACGAATGGACGGACGACCGACCTACTGCCTCCCTCCCTCCCTCACTGCTCCGGGTCGTAACGCTGATCAAGGCCCGGTCAGCACTTAGTCGTTTTTCGAACAACCACCGCCGGCACACTGACGAACGGATGGACGACCGACCTACTGCCTCCCTCCCTCCCTCCCTCACTGCTCCGGGTCGTAACGCTGATCAAGGCCCGGTCAGCACTTAGTCGTTTTTCGAACAACCATCACTGCCGGCACACTGACAAACGGACGGACGACCGACCTACTGCCTCCCTCCCTCCCTCAATGCTCCGGGTCGTAACGCTGATCAAGGCCCGGTCAGCACTTAGTCGTTTTTCGAACAACCACCGCCGGCACAATGACGAACGGACGGACGACCGACCTACTGCCTCCCTCCCTCCCTCACTGCTCCGGGTCGTAACGCTGATCAAGGCCCGGTCAGCACTTAGTCGTTTTTCGAACAACCACCGCCTGCACACTGACGAACGAACGGACGACCGACCTACTGCCACCCTCCCTCCCTTCCTGACCGGTGCCGGGTCGTAACGCTGTTCATGGCCCGGTCAGCACTTAGTCGTTTTTCGAACAACAACCGCCGACACACTGACTAACGGGCGGACGACTGTCCTAGTGCCTCCCTCCCTCCCTCACTGCACCGGGTCGTAACGCTGATCATGGCCCGGTCAGCACTTAGTCGTTTTTCGAACAACCACCGCCGGCACACTGACGAACGGATGGACGACCGACCTACTGCCTCCCTCCCTCCCTCCCTCACTGCACCGGGTCGTAACGCTGATCAAGGCCCGGTCAGCACTTAGTCGTTTTTCGAACAACCACCGCCGGCACACTGACGAACGGACGGACGACCGACCTACTGCCTCCCTCCCTCCCTCACTGCACCGGGTCGTAACGCTGATCAAGGCCCGGTCAGCACTTAGTCGTTTTTCGAACTACCACCGCCGGCACACTGACGAACGGATGGACGACCGACCTACTGCCTCCCTCCCTCCCTCCCTGACCAGCGCCGGGTCGTAACGCTGATCAAGGCCCGGTCAGCACTTAGTCGTTTTTCGAACTACCACCGCCGGCACAATGACGAACGAACGGACGACCGACCTACTGCCACCCTCCCTCCCTTCCTGACCGGTGCCGGGTCGTAACGCTGTTCATGGCCCGGTCAGCACTTAGTCGTTTTTCGAACAACAACCGCCGACACACTGACTAACGGGCGGACGACTGTCCTAGTGCCTCCCTCCCTCCCTCACTGCACCGGGTCGTAACGCTGATCATGGCCCGGTCAGCACTTAGTCGTTTTTCGAACAACCACCGCCGGCACACTGACGAACGGATGGACGACCGACCTACTGCCTCCCTCCCTCCCTCCCTCCCTCACTGCACCGGGTCGTAACGCTGATCAAGGCCCGGTCAGCACTTAGTCGTTTTTCGAACAACCACCGCCGGCACACTGACGAACGGATGGACGACCGACCTAGTGCCACCCTCCCTCCCTTCCTGACCGGTGCCGGGTCGTAACGCTGTTCATGGCCCGGTCAGCACTTAGTCGTTTTTCGAACAGCAACCGCCGACACACTGACTAACGGGCGGACGACCGACCTACTGCCTCCCTCCCTCCCTCCCTCACTGCTCCGGGTCGTAACGCTGATCAAGGCCCGCTCAGCACTTAGTCGTTTTTCGAACAACCACCGCCGGCACACTGACGAACGGATGGACGACCGACCTACTGCCTCCCTCCCTCCCTCCCTCACTGCACCGGGTCGTAACGCTGATCAAGACCCGGTCAGCACTTAGTCGTTTTTCGAACAACCACCGCCGGCACACTGACGAACGGACGGACGACCGACCTACTGCCTCCCTCCCTCCCTCACTGCACCGGGTCGTAACGCTGATCAAGGCCCGGTCAGCACTTAGTCGTTTTTCGAACTACCACCGCCGGCACACTGACGAACGGACGGACGACCGACCTACTGCCACCCTCCCTCCCTTCCTGACCGGTGCCGGGTCGTAACGCTGTTCATGGCCCGGTCAGCACTTAGTCGTTTTTCGAACAACAACCGCCGACACACTGACTAACGGGTGGACGACTGTCCTAGTGCCTCCCTCCCTCCCTCACTGCACCGGGTCGTAACGCTGATCAAGGCCCGGTCAGCACCTAGTCGTTTTTCGAACAACCACCGCCGGCACACTGACGAACGGATGGACGACCGACCTACTGCCTCCCTCCCTCCCTCCCTCCCTCCCTCATTGCGCCGGGTCGTAACGCTGATCAAGGCCCGGTCAGCACTTAGTCGTTTTTCGAACAACCACCGCCGGCACACTGACGAACGGATGGACGACCGACCTACTGCCTCCCTCCCTCCCTCACAGCACCGGGTCGTAACGCTGATCAAGGCCCGGTCAGCACTTAGTCGTTTTTCGAACAACCAACTCTGCCGGCACACTGACGAACGGACGGACGACCGACCTACTGTCCCCCTCCCTCCCACACTGCTCCGGGTCGTAACGCTGATCAAGGCCCGATCAGCACTTAGTCGTTTTTCGAACTACCACCGCCGGCACACTGACCAACGAACGGACCACCGACCTACTGCCACCCTCCCTCCCTTCCTGACCGGTGCCGGGTCGTAACGCTGTTCATGGCCCGGTCAGCACTTAGTCGTTTTTCGAACAACAACCGCCGACACACTGACTAACGGGCGGACGACTGTCCTAGTGCCTCCCTCCCTCCCTCACTGCACCGGGTCGTAACGCTGATCAAGGCCCGGTCAGCACTTAGTCGTTTTTCGAACAACCACCAGCGGCACACTGGCGAACGGACGGACGACCGACCTACTGCCTCCCTCCCTCCCTCACTGCTCCGGGTCGTAACGCTGATCAAGGCCCGGTCAGCACTTAGTCGTTTTTCGAACAACCACCAGCGGCACACTGGCGAACGGACGGACGACCGACCTACTGCCTCCCTCCCTCCCTCCCTGACCGGTGCCGGGTCGTAACGCTGATCAAGGCCCGGTCAGCACTTAGTCGTTTTTCGAACAACCACCGCCGGCACACTGACGAACGAACGGACGACCGACCTACTGCCACCCTCCCTCCCTTCCTGACCGGTGCCGGGTCGTAACGCTGATCATGGCCCGGTCAGCACTTAGTCGTTTTTCGAACAACCACCGCCGGCACACTGACGACCGGACGGACGACCGACCTACTGCCTCCCTCCCTCCCTCCCTCACTGCACCGGGTCGTAACGCTGATCTAGGCCCGGTCAGCACTGAGTCGTTTTTCGAACTACCACCGCCGGCACACTGACGAACGGGTGGACGACCGACCTACTGCCTTCCTCCCTCCCTCCCTCACTGCACCGGGTCGTAACGCTGATCAAGGCCCGGTCAGCACTTAGTCGTTTTTCGAACTACCACCGCCGGCACACTGACGAACGGATGGACGACCGACCTACTGCTTCCCTCCCTCCCTCCCTCACTGCACCGGGTAGTAACGCTGATCAAGGCCCGGTCAGCACTTAGTCGTTTTCGAACTACCACCGCCGGCACACTGACGAACGGATGGACGACCGACCTATTGCCTCCCTCCCTCCCTCACTGCACCGGGTCGTAACGCTGATCAAGGCCCGGTCAGCACTTAGTCGTTTTTCGAACAACCAACTCTGCCGGCACACTGACGAACGGACGGAAGACCGACCTACTGCCTCCCTCCCTCCCTCACTGCACCGGGTCGTAACGCTTATCAAGGCCCGGTCAGCACTTAGTCGTTTTTTCGAACAACCACCAGCGGCACACTGGCGAACGGACGGACGACCGACCTACTGCCTCCCTCCCTCCCTCACTGCTCCGGGTCGTAACGCTGATCAAGGCCCGGTCAGCACTTAGTCGTTTTTCGAACAACCACCGCCGGCACACTGACGACCGGACGGACGACCGACCTACTGCCTCTCTCCCTCCCTCACTGCGCCGGGTCGTAACGCTGATCTAGGCCCGGTCAGCACTTAGTCGTTTTTCGAACTACCACCGCCGGCACACTGACGAACGGATGGACGACCGACCTACTGCCTCCCTCCCTCCCTTCCTGACCGGTGCCGGGTCGTAACGCTGTTCATGGCCCGGTCAGCACTTAGTCGTTTTTCGAACAACAACCGCCGACACACTGACTAACGGGCGGACGACTGTCCTAGTGCCTCCCTCCCTCCCTCACTGCACCGGGTCGTAACGCTGATCAAGGCCCGGTCAGCACTTAGTCGTTTTTTCGAACAACAACCGCCGACACACTGACTAACGGGCGGACGACTGTCCTAGTGCCTCCTCCCTCCCTCACTGCACCGGGTCGTAACGCTGATCATGGCCCGGTCAGCACTTAGTCGTTTTTCGAACAACCACCGCGGCACACTGACGAACGGATGGACGACCGACCTACTGCCTCCCTCCCTCCCTCCCTCACTGCTCCGGGTCGTAACGCTGATCAAGGCCCGCTCAGCACTTAGTCGTTTTTCGAACAACCACCGCCGGCACACTGACGAACGGATGGACGACCGACCTACTGCCTCCCTCCCTCCCTCCCTCACTGCACCGGGTCGTAACGCTGATCAAGACCCGGTCAGCACTTAGTCGTTTTTCGAACAACCACCGCCGGCACACTGACGAACGGACGGACGACCGACCTACTGCCTCCCTCCCTCCCTCACTGCACCGGGTCGTAACGCTGATCAAGGCCCGGTCAGCACTTAGTCGTTTTTCGAACTACCACCGCCGGCACACTGACGAACGGACGGACGACCGACCTACTGCCACCCTCCCTCCCTTCCTGACCGGTGCCGGGTCGTAACGCTGTTCATGGCCCGGTCAGCACTTAGTCGTTTTTCGAACAACAACCGCCGACACACTGACTAACGGGTGGACGACTGTCCTAGTGCCTCCCTCCCTCCCTCACTGCACCGGGTCGTAACGCTGATCAAGGCCCGGTCAGCACCTAGTCGTTTTTCGAACAACCACCGCCGGCACACTGACGAACGGATGGACGACCGACCTACTGCCTCCCTCCCTCCCTCCCTCCCTCATTGCGCCGGGTCGTAACGCTGATCAAGGCCCGGTCAGCACTTAGTCGTTTTTCGAACAACCACCGCCGGCACACTGACGAACGGATGGACGACCGACCTACTGCCTCCCTCCCTCCCTCACAGCACCGGGTCGTAACGCTGATCAAGGCCCGGTCAGCACTTAGTCGTTTTTCGAACAACCAACTCTGCCGGCACACTGACGAACGGACGGACGACCGACCTACTGTCCCCCTCCCTCCCACACTGCTCCGGGTCGTAACGCTGATCAAGGCCCGATCAGCACTTAGTCGTTTTTCGAACTACCACCGCCGGCACACTGACCAACGAACGGACCACCGACCTACTGCCACCCTCCCTCCCTTCCTGACCGGTGCCGGGTCGTAACGCTGTTCATGGCCCGGTCAGCACTTAGTCGTTTTTCGAACAACAACCGCCGACACACTGACTAACGGGCGGACGACTGTCCTAGTGCCTCCCTCCCTCCCTCACTGCACCGGGTCGTAACGCTGATCAAGGCCCGGTCAGCACTTAGTCGTTTTTCGAACAACCACCAGCGGCACACTGGCGAACGGACGGACGACCGACCTACTGCCTCCCTCCCTCCCTCACTGCTCCGGGTCGTAACGCTGATCAAGGCCCGGTCAGCACTTAGTCGTTTTTCGAACAACCACCAGCGGCACACTGGCGAACGGACGGACGACCGACCTACTGCCTCCCTCCCTCCCTCCCTGACCGGTGCCGGGTCGTAACGCTGATCAAGGCCCGGTCAGCACTTAGTCGTTTTTCGAACAACCACCGCCGGCACACTGACGAACGAACGGACGACCGACCTACTGCCACCCTCCCTCCCTTCCTGACCGGTGCCGGGTCGTAACGCTGATCATGGCCCGGTCAGCACTTAGTCGTTTTTCGAACAACCACCGCCGGCACACTGACGACCGGACGGACGACCGACCTACTGCCTCCCTCCCTCCCTCCCTCACTGCACCGGGTCGTAACGCTGATCTAGGCCCGGTCAGCACTGAGTCGTTTTTCGAACTACCACCGCCGGCACACTGACGAACGGGTGGACGACCGACCTACTGCCTTCCTCCCTCCCTCCCTCACTGCACCGGGTCGTAACGCTGATCAAGGCCCGGTCAGCACTTAGTCGTTTTTCGAACTACCACCGCCGGCACACTGACGAACGGATGGACGACCGACCTACTGCTTCCCTCCCTCCCTCCCTCACTGCACCGGGTAGTAACGCTGATCAAGGCCCGGTCAGCACTTAGTCGTTTTTCGAACTACCACCGCCGGCACACTGACGAACGGATGGACGACCGACCTATTGCCTCCCTCCCTCCCTCACTGCACCGGGTCGTAACGCTGATCAAGGCCCGGTCAGCACTTAGTCGTTTTTCGAACAACCAACTCTGCCGGCACACTGACGAACGGACGGACGACCGACCTACTGCCTCCCTCCCTCCCTCACTGCACCGGGTCGTAACGCTTATCAAGGCCCGGTCAGCACTTAGTCGTTTTTCGAACAACCACCAGCGGCACACTGGCGAACGGACGGACGACCGACCCACTGCCTCCCTCCCTCCCTCACTGCTCCGGGTCGTAACGCTGATCAAGGCCCGGTCAGCACTTAGTCGTTTTTCGAACAACCACCGCCGGCACACTGACGACCGGACGGACGACCGACCTACTGCCTCTCTCCCTCCCTCACTGCACCGGGTCGTAACGCTGATCTAGGCCCGGTCAGCACTTAGTCGTTTTTCGAACTACCACCGCCGGCACACTGACGAACGGATGGACGACCGACCTACTGCCTCCCTCCCTCCCTTCCTGACCGGTGCCGGGTCGTAACGCTGTTCATGGCCCGGTCAGCACTTAGTCGTTTTTCGAACAACAACCGCCGACACACTGACTAACGGGCGGACGACTGTCCTAGTGCCTCCCTCCCTCCCTCACTGCACCGGGTCGTAACGCTGATCATGGCCCGGTCAGCACTTAGTCGTTTTTCGAACAACAACCGCCGACACTCTGACTAACGGGCGGACGACTGTCCTAGTGCCACCCTCCCTCCCTCACTGCACCGGGTCGTAACGCTGATCATGGCCCGGTCAGCACTTAGTCGTTTTTCGAACAACCACCGCCGGCACACTGACGAACGGATGGACGACCGACCTATTGCCTCCCTCCCTCCCTCCCTCACTGCACCGGGTCGTAACGCTGATCAAGGCCCGCTCAGCACTTAGTCGTTTTTCGAACAACCACCGCCGGCACACTGACGAACGGATGGACGACCGACCTACTGCCTCCCTCCCTCCCTCCCTCACTGCACCGGGTCGTAACGCTGATCAAGGCCCGGTCAGCACTTAGTCGTTTTTCGAACTACCACCGCCGGCACACTGACGAACGGATGGACGACCGACCTATTGCCTCCCTCCCTCCCTCCCTCACTGCACCGGGTCGTAACGCTGATCAAGGCCCGCTCAGCACTTAGTCGTTTTTCGAACAACCACCGCCGGCACACTGACGAACGGTTGGACGACCGACCTACTGCCTCCCTCCCTCCCTCCCTCACTGCACCGGGTCGTAACGCTGATCAAGGCCCGGTCAGCACTTAGTCGTTTTTCGAACTACCACCGCCGGCACACTGACGAACGGATGGACGACCGACCTATTGCCTCCCTCCCTCCCTCCCTCACTGCACCGGGTCGTAACGCTGATCAAGGCCCGGACAGCACTTAGTCGATTTTCGAACAACCACCAGCGGCACACTGGCGAACGGACGGACGACCGACCTACTGCCTCCCTCCCTCCCTCACTGCTCCGGGTCGTAACGCTGATCAAGGCCCGGTCAGCACTTAGTCGTTTTTCGAACAACCACCGCCGGCACACTGACGACCGGACAGACGACCGACCTACTGCCTCTCTCCCTCCCTCACTGCACCGGGTCGTAACGCTGATCTAGGCCCGGTCAGCACTTAGTCGTTTTTCGAACTATCACCGCCGGCACACTGACGAACGGATGGACGACCGACCTACTGCCTCCCTCCCTCCCTTCCTGACCGGTGCCGGGTCGTAACGCTGTTCATGGCCCGGTCAGCACTTAGTCGTTTTTCGAACAACAACCGCCGACACACTGACTAACGGGCGGACGACTGTCCTAGTGCCTCCCTCCCTCCCTCACTGCACCGGGTCGTAACGCTGATCATGGCCCGGTCAGCACTTAGTCGTTTTTCGAACAACCACCGCCGACACACTGACTAACGGGCGGACGACTGTCCTAGTGCCACCCTCCCTCCCTCACTGCACCGGGTCGTAACGCTGATCATGGCCCGGTCAGCACTTAGTCGTTTTTCGAACAACCACCGCCGGCACACTGACGAACGGATGGACGACCGACCTATTGCCTCCCTCCCTCCCTCCCTCACTGCACCGGGTCGTAACGCTGATCAAGGCCCGGTCAGCACTTAGTCGTTTTTCGAACAACCACCGCCGGCACACTGACGAACGGATGGACGACCGACCTACTGCCTCCCTCCCTCCCTCCCTCCCTCCCTCCCTCACTGCACCGGGTCGTAACGCTGATCAAGACCCGGTCAGCACTTAGTCGTTTTTCGAACAACCACCGCCGGCACACTGACGAACGGACGGACGACCGACCTACTGCCTGCCTCCCTCCCTCACTGCACCGGGTCGTAACGCTGATCAAGGCCCGGTCAGCACTTAGTCGTTTTTCGAACTACCACCGCCGGCACACTGACCAACGAACGGACGACCGACCTACTGCCACCCTTCCTCCCTTCCTGACCGGTGCCGGGTCGTAACGCTGTTCATGGCCCGGTCAGCACTTAGTCGTTTTTCGAACAACAACCGCCGACACACTGACTAACGGGCGGACGACGGACCTTCTGCCTCCCTCCCTCCCTCCCTCACTGCACCGGGTCGTAACGCTGATCAAGGCCCGGACAGCACTTAGTCCTTTTTCGAACTACCACCGCCGGCACACTGACGAACGGATGGACGACCGACCTACTGCCTCCCTCCCTCCCTCCCTGACCAGCGCCGGGTCGTACCGCTGATTAAGGCCCGGTCAGCCCTTAGTCGTTTTTCGAACTACCACCGCCGGCACACTGACGAACGGATGGACGACCGACCTACTGCTTCCCTCCCTCCCTCCCTCACTGCACCGGGTAGTAACGCTGATCAAGGCCCGGTCAGCACTTAGTCGTTTTTCGAACTACCACCGCCGGCACACTGACGAACGGATGGACGACCGACCTATTGCCTCCCTCCCTCCCTCACTGCACCGGGTCGTAACGCTGATCAAGGCCCGGTCAGCACTTAGTCGTTTTTCGAACAACCAACTCTGCCGGCACACTGACGAACGGACGGACGACCGACCTACTGCCTCCCTCCCTCCCTCCCTCACTGCACCGGGTCGTAACGCTGATCAAGGCCCGGTCAGCACTTAGTCGTTTTTCGAACAACCACCAGCGGCACACTGGCGAACGGACGGACGACCGACCTACTGCCTCCCTCCCTCCCTCACTGCTCCGGGTCGTAACGCTGATCAAGGCCCGGTCAGCACTTAGTCGTTTTTCGAACAACCACCGCCGGCACACTGACGACCGGACGGACGACCGACCTACTGCCTCTCTCCCTCCCTCACTGCACCGGGTCGTAACGCTGATCTAGGCCCGGTCAGCACTTAGTCGTTTTTCGAACTACCACCGCCGGCACACTGACGAACGGATGGACGACCGACCTACTGCCTCCCTCCCTCCCTTCCTGACCTGTGCCGGGTCGTAACGCTGTTCATGGCCCGGTCAGCACTTAGTCGTTTTTCGAACAACAACCGCCGACACACTGACTAACGGGCGGACGACTGTCCTAGTGCCTCCCTCCCTCCCTCACTGCACCGGGTCGTAACGCTGATCATGGCCCGGTCAGCACTTAGTCGTTTTTCGAACAACAACCGCCGACACACTGACTAACGGGCGGACGACTGTCCTAGTGCCACCCTCCCTCCCTCACTGCACCGGGTCGTAACGCTGATCATGGCCCGGTCAGCACTTAGTCGTTTTTCGAACAACCACCGCCGGCACACTGACGAACGGATGGACGACCGACCTATTGCCTCCCTCCCTCCCTCCCTCACTGCACCGGGTCGTAACGCTGATCAAGGCCCGCTCAGCACTTAGTCGTTTTTCGAACAACCACCGCCGGCACACCGACGAACGGATGGACGACCGACCTACTGCCTCCCTCCCTCCCTCCCTCACTGCACCGGGTCGTAACGCTGATCAAGGCCCGGTCAGCACTTAGTCGTTTTTCGAACTACCACCGCCGGCACACTGACGAACGGATGGACGACCGACCTATTGCCTCCCTCCCTCCCTCCCTCCCTCACTGCACCGGGTCGTAACGCTGATCAAGGCCCGGTCAGCACTTAGTCGTTTTTCGAACAACCAACTCTGCCGGCACACTGACGAACGGACGGACGACCGACCTACTGCCTCCCTCCCTCCCTCACTGCACCGGGTCGTAACGCTGATCAAGGCCCGGTCAGCACTTAGTCGTTTTTCGAACAACCACCAGCGGCACACTGGCGAACGGACGGACGACCGACCTACTGCCTCCCTCCCTCCCTCACTGCTCCGGGTCGTAACGCTGATCAAGGCCCGGTCAGCACTTAGTCGTTTTTCGAACAACCACCGCCGGCACACTGACGACCGGACGGACGACCGACCTACTGCCTCTCTCCCTCCCTCACTGCACCGGGTCGTAACGCTGATCTAGGCCCGGTCAGCACTTAGTCGTTTTTCGAACTACCACCGCCGGCACACTGACGAACGGATGGACGACCGACCTACTGCCTCCCTCCCTCCCTTCCTGACCGGTGCCGGGTCGTAACGCTGTTCATGGCCCGGTCAGCACTTAGTCGTTTTTCGAACAACAACCGCCGACACACTGACTAACGGGCGGACGACTGTCCTAGTGCCTCCCTCCCTCCCTCACTGCACCGGGTCGTAACGCTGATCATGGCCCGGTCAGCACTTAGTCGTTTTTCGAACAACAACCGCCGACACACTGACTAACGGGCGGACGACTGTCCTAGTGCCACCCTCCCTCCCTCACTGCACCGGGTCGTAACGCTGATCAAGGCCCGGTCAGCACTTAGTCGTTTTTCGAACAACCACCAGCGGCACACTGGCGAACGGACGGACGACCGACCTACTGCCTCCCTCCCTCCCTCACTGCTCCGGGTCGTAACGCTGATCAAGGCCCGGTCAGCACTTAGTCGTTTTTCGAACAACCACCGCCGGCACACTGACGAACGGATGGACGACCGACCTACTGCCTCCCTCCCTCCCTTCCTGACCGGTGCCGGGTCGTAACGCTGTTCATTGCCCGGTCAGCACTTAGTCGTTTTTCGAACAACAACCGCCGACACACTGACTAACGGGCGGACGACTGTCCTAGTGCCTCCCTCCCTCCCTCACTGCACCGGGTCGTAACGCTGATCATGGCCCGGTCAGCACTTAGTCGTTTTTCGAACAACAACCGCCGACACACTGACTAACGGGCGGACGACTGTCCTAGTGCCACCCTCCCTCCCTCACTGCACCGGGTCGTAACGCTGATCATGGCCCGGTCAGCACTTAGTCGTTTTTCGAACAACCACCGCCGGCACACTGACGAACGGATGGACGACCGACCTATTGCCTCCCTCCCTCCCTCCCTCACTGCACCGGGTCGTAACGCTGATCAAGGCCCGCTCAGCACTTAGTCGTTTTTCGAACAACCACCGCCGGCACACTGACGAACGGATGGACGACCGACCTACTGCCTCCCTCCCTCCCTCCCTCACTGCACCGGGTCGTAACGCTGATCAAGGCCCGGTCAGCACTTAGTCGTTTTTCGAACTACCACCGCCGGCACACTGACGAACGGATGGACGACCGACCTATTGCCTCCCTCCCTCCCTCCCTCACTGCACCGGGTCGTAACGCTGATCAAGGCCCGGTCAGCACTTAGTCGTTTTTCGAACAACCAACTCTGCCGGCACACTGACGAACGGACGGACGACCGACCTACTGCCTCCCTCCCTCCCTCACTGCACCGGGTCGTAACGCTGATCAAGGCCCGGTCAGCACTTAGTCGTTTTTCGAACAACCACCAGCGGCACACTGGCGAACGGACGGACGACCGACCTACTGCCTCCCTCCCTCCCTCACTGCTCCGGGTCGTAACGCTGATCAAGGCCCGGTCAGCACTTAGTCGTTTTTCGAACAACCACCGCCGGCACACTGACGACCGGACGGACGACCGACCTACTGCCTCTCTCCCTCCCTCACTGCACCGGGTCGTAACGCTGATCTAGGCCCGGTCAGCACTTAGTCGTTTTTCGAACTACCATCGCCGGCACACTGACGAACGGATGGACGACCGACCTACTGCCTCCCTCCCTCCCTTCCTGACCGGTGCCGGGTCGTAACGCTGTTCATGGCCCGGTCAGCACTTAGTCGTTTTTCGAACAACAACCGCCGACACACTGACTAACGGGCGGACGACTGTCCTAGTGCCTCCCTCCCTCCCTCACTGCACCGGGTCGTAACGCTGATCATGGCCCGGTCAGCACTTAGTCGTTTTTCGAACAACAACCGCCGACACACTGACTAACGGGCGGACGACTGTCCTAGTGCCACCCTCCCTCCCTCACTGCACCGGGTCGTAACGCTGATCATGGCCCGGTCAGCACTTAGTCGTTTTTCGAACAACCACCGCCGGCACACTGACGAACGGATGGACGACCGACCTATTGCCTCCCTCCCTCCCTCCCTCACTGCACCGGGTCGTAACGCTGATCAAGGCCCGCTCAGCACTTAGTCGTTTTTCGAACAACCACCGCCGGCACACTGACGAACGGATGGACGACCGACCTAATGCCTCCCTCCCTCCCTCCCTCACTGCACCGGGTCGTAACGCTGATCAAGACCCGGTCAGCACTTAGTCGTTTTTCGAACAACCACCGCCGGCACACTGACGAACGGACGGACGACCGACCTACTGCCTCCCTCCCTCCCTCACTGCACCGGGTCGTAACGCTGATCAAGGCCCGGTCAGCACTTAGTCGTTTTTCGAACTACCACCGCCGGCACACTGACGAACGAACGGACGACCGACCTACTGCCACCCTCCCTCCCTTCTTGACCGGTGCCAGGTCGTAACGCTGTTCATGGCCCGGTCAGCACTTAGTCGTTTTTCGAACAACAACCGCCGACACACTGACTAACGGGCGGACGACTGTCCTAGTGCCTCCCTCCCTCCCTCACTGCACCGGGTCGTAACGCTGATCAAGGCCCGGTCAGCACTTAGTCGTTTTTCGAACTACCACCGCCGGCACACTGACGAACGAACGGACGACCGACCTACTGCCACCCTCCCTCCCTTCCTGACCGGTGCCGGGTCGTAACGCTGTTCATGGCCCGGTCAGCACTTAGTCGTTTTTCGATCAGCAACCGACGACACACTGACTAACGGGCGGACGACGGACCTTCTGCCTCCCTCCCTCCCTCCCTCACTGCACCGGGTCGTAACGCTGATCAAGTCCCGGTCAGCACTTAGTCGTTTTTCGAACTACCACCGCCGGCACACTGACGAACGGATGGACGACCGACCTACTGCCTCCCTCCCTCCCTCAATGCTCCGGGTCGTAACGCTGATCAAGGCCCGGTCAGCACATAGTCGTTTTTCGAACAACCACCGCCGGCACACTGGCGAACGGACGGACGACCGACCTACTGCCTCCCTCCCTCCCTCACTGCTCCGGGTCGTAACGCTGATCAAGGCCCGGTCAGCACTTAGTCGTTTTTCGAAAAACCACCGCCGGCACACTGACGAACGGACGGACGACCGACCTACTGCCTCCCTCCCTCCCTCCCTGACCGGTGCCGGGTCGTAACGCTGATTAAGGCCCGGTCAGCACTTAGTCGTTTTTCGAACAACCACCGCCGGCACAATGACGAACGGACGGACGACCGACCTACTGCCTCCCTCCCTCCCTCCCTGACCGGTGCCGGGTCGTAACGCTGTTCATGGCCCGGTCAGCACTTAGTCGTTTTTCGAACAACAACCGCCGACACACTGACTAACGGGCGGACGACTGTCCTAGTGCCTCCCTCCCTCCCTCACTGCACCGGGTCGTAACGCTGATCAAGGCCCGGTCAGCACTTAGTCGTTTTTCGAACTACCACCGCCGGCACACTGACGAACGGATGGACGACCGACCTACTGCCTCCCTCCCTCCCTCCCTCACTGCACCGGGTCGTAACGCTGATCAAGGCCCGCTCAGCACTTAGTCGTTTTTCGAACTACCACCACCGGCACACTGACGAACGGACGGACGACCGACCTACTGCCTCCCTCCCTCCCTCACTGCACCGGGTCGTAACGCTGATCAAGGCCCGGTCAGCACTTAGTCGTTTTTCGAACAACCACCAGCGGCACACTGGCGAACGGACGGACGACCGACCTACTGCCTCCCTCCCTCCCTCACTGCTCCGGGTCGTAACGCTGATCAAGGCCCGGTCAGCACTTAGTCGTTTTTCGAACAACCACCGCCGGCACACTGACGACCGGACGGACGACCGACCTACTGCCTCTCTCCCTCCCTCACTGCACCGGGTCGTAACGCTGATCTAGGCCCGGTCAGCACTTAGTCGTTTTTCGAACTACCACCGCCGGCACACTGACGAACGGATGGACGACCGACCTACTGCCTCCCTCCCTCCCTTCCTGACCGGTGCCGGGTCGTAACGCTGATCATGGCCCGGTCAGCACTTAGTCGTTTTTCGAACAACCACCGCCGGCACACTGACGAACGGACGGACGACCGACCTACTGCCTCCCTCCCTCCCTCACTGCACCGGGTCGTAACGCTGATCAAGGCCCGGTCAGCACTTAGTCGTTTTTCGAACTACCACCGCCGGCACACTGACCAACGAACGGACGACCGACCTACTGCCACCCTTCCTCCCTTCCTGACCGGTGCCGGGTCGTAACGCTGTTCATGGCCCGGTCAGCACTTAGTCGTTTTTCGAACAACAACCGCCGACACACTGACTAACGGGCGGACGACGGACCTTCTGCCTCCCTCCCTCCCTCCCTCACTGCACCGGGTCGTAACGCTGATCAAGGCCCGGACAGCACTTAGTCCTTTTTCGAACTACCACCGCCGGCACACTGACGAACGGATGGACGACCGACCTACTGCCTCCCTCCCTCCCTCCCTGACCAGCGCCGGGTCGTACCGCTGATTAAGGCCCGGTCAGCCCTTAGTCGTTTTTCGAACTACCACCGCCGGCACACTGACGAACGGATGGACGACCGACCTACTGCTTCCCTCCCTCCCTCCCTCACTGCACCGGGTAGTAACGCTGATCAAGGCCCGGTCAGCACTTAGTCGTTTTTCGAACTACCACCGCCGGCACACTGACGAACGGATGGACGACCGACCTATTGCCTCCCTCCCTCCCTCACTGCACCGGGTCGTAACGCTGATCAAGGCCCGGTCAGCACTTAGTCGTTTTTCGAACAACCAACTCTGCCGGCACACTGACGAACGGACGGACGACCGACCTACTGCCTCCCTCCCTCCCTCACTGCACCGGGTCGTAACGCTGATCAAGGCCCGGTCAGCACTTAGTCGTTTTTCGAACAACCACCAGCGGCACACTGGCGAACGGACGGACGACCGACCTACTGCCTCCCTCCCTCCCTCACTGCTCCGGGTCGTAACGCTGATCAAGGCCCGGTCAGCACTTAGTCGTTTTTCGAACAACCACCGCCGGCACACTGACGACCGGACGGACGACCGACCTACTGCCTCTCTCCCTCCCTCACTGCACCGGGTCGTAACGCTGATCTAGGCCCGGTCAGCACTTAGTCGTTTTTTCGAACTACCACCGCCGGCACACTGACGAACGGATGGACGACCGACCTACTGCCTCCCTCCCTCCCTTCCTGACCGGTGCCGGGTCGTAACGCTGTTCATGGCCCGGTCAGCACTTAGTCGTTTTTCGAACAACAACCGCCGACACACTGACTAACGGGCGGACGACTGTCCTAGTGCCTCCCTCCCTCCCTCACTGCACCGGGTCGTAACGCTGATCATGGCCCGGTCAGCACTTAGTCGTTTTTCGAACAACAACCGCCGACACACTGACTAACGGGCGGACGACTGTCCTAGTGCCACCCTCCCTCCCTCACTGCACCGGGTCGTAACGCTGATCAAGGTCCGGTCAGCACTTAGTCGTTTTTCGAACAACCACCAGCGGCACACTGGCGAACGGACGGACGACCGACCTACTGCCTCCCTCCTTCCCTCACTGCCTCCGGGTCGTAACGCTGATCAAGGCCCGGTCAGCACTTAGTCGTTCTTCGAACAACCACCGCCGGCACACTGACGAACGGATGGACGACCGACCTACTGCCTCCCTCCCTCCCTTCCTGACCGGTGCCGGGTCGTAACGCTGTTCATTGCCCGGTCAGCACTTAGTCGTTTTTCGAACAACAACCGCCGACACACTGACTAACGGGCGGACGACTGTCCTAGTGCCTCCCTCCCTCCCTCACTGCACCGGGTCGTAACGCTGATCATGGCCCGGTCAGCACTTAGTCGTTTTTTCGAACAACAACCGCCGACACACTGACTAACGGGCGGACGACTGTCCTAGTGCCACCCTCCCTCCCTCACTGCACCGGGTCGTAACGCTGATCATGGCCCGGTCAGCACTTAGTCGTTTTTCGAACAACCACCGCCGGCACACTGACGAACGGATGGACGACCGACCTATTGCCTCCCTCCCTCCCTCCCTCACTGCACCGGGTCGTAACGCTGATCAAGGCCCGCTCAGCACTTAGTCGTTTTTCGAACAACCACCGCCGGCACACTGACGAACGGATGGACGACCGACCTACTGCCTCCCTCCCTCCCTCCCTCACTGCACCGGGTCGTAACGCTGATCAAGGCCCGGTCAGCACTTAGTCGTTTTTCGAACTACCACCGCCGGCACACTGACGAACGGATGGACGACCGACCTATTGCCTCCCTCCCTCCCTCCCTCACTGCACCGGGTCGTAACGCTGATCAAGGCCCGGTCAGCACTTAGTCGTTTTTCGAACAACCAACTCTGCCGGCACACTGACGAACGGACGGACGACCGACCTACTGCCTCCCTCCCTCCCTCACTGCACCGGGTCGTAACGCTGATCAAGGCCCGGTCAGCACTTAGTCGTTTTTCGAACAACCACCAGCGGCACACTGGCGAACGGACGGACGACCGACCTACTGCCTCCCTCCCTCCCTCACTGCTCCGGGTCGTAACGCTGATCAAGGCCCGGTCAGCACTTAGTCGTTTTTCGAACAACCACCGCCGGCACACTGACGACCGGACGGACGACCGACCTACTGCCTCTCTCCCTCCCTCACTGCACCGGGTCGTAACGCTGATCTAGGCCCGGTCAGCACTTAGTCGTTTTTCGAACTACCATCGCCGGCACACTGACGAACGGATGGACGACCGACCTACTGCCTCCCTCCCTCCCTTCCTGACCGGTGCCGGGTCGTAACGCTGTTCATGGCCCGGTCAGCACTTAGTCGTTTTTCGAACAACAACCGCCGACACACTGACTAACGGGCGGACGACTGTCCTAGTGCCTCCCTCCCTCCCTCACTGCACCGGGTCGTAACGCTGATCATGGCCCGGTCAGCACTTAGTCGTTTTTCGAACAACAACCGCCGACACACTGACTAACGGGCGGACGACTGTCCTAGTGCCACCCTCCCTCCCTCACTGCACCGGGTCGTAACGCTGATCATGGCCCGGTCAGCACTTAGTCGTTTTTCGAACAACCACCGCCGGCACACTGACGAACGGATGGACGACCGACCTATTGCCTCCCTCCCTCCCTCCCTCACTGCACCGGGTCGTAACGCTGATCAAGGCCCGCTCAGCACTTAGTCGTTTTTCGAACAACCACCGCCGGCACACTGACGAACGGATGGACGACCGACCTAATGCCTCCCTCCCTCCCTCCCTCACTGCACCGGGTCGTAACGCTGATCAAGACCCGGTCAGCACTTAGTCGTTTTTCGAACAACCACCGCCGGCACACTGACGAACGGACGGACGACCGACCTACTGCCTCCCTCCCTCCCTCACTGCACCGGGTCGTAACGCTGATCAAGGCCCGGTCAGCACTTAGTCGTTTTTCGAACTACCACCGCCGGCACACTGACGAACGAACGGACGACCGACCTACTGCCACCCTCCCTCCCTTCTTGACCGGTGGCAGGTCGTAACGCTGTTCATGGCCCGGTCAGCACTTAGTCGTTTTTCGAACAACAACCGCCGACACACTGACTAACGGGCGGACGACTGTCCTAGTGCCTCCCTCCCTCCCTCACTGCACCGGGTCGTAACGCTGATCAAGGCCCGGTCAGCACTTAGTCGTTTTTCGAACTACCACCGCCGGCACACTGACGAACGAACGGACGACCGACCTACTGCCACCCTCCCTCCCTTCCTGACCGGTGCCGGGTCGTAACGCTGTTCATGGCCCGGTCAGCACTTAGTCGTTTTTCGATCAGCAACCGCCGACACACTGACTAACGGGCGGACGACGGACCTTCTGCC
Source organism: Tubulanus polymorphus (assembly GCF_964204645.1). Taxonomy (NCBI): domain Eukaryota; kingdom Metazoa; phylum Nemertea; class Palaeonemertea; order Tubulaniformes; family Tubulanidae; genus Tubulanus; species Tubulanus polymorphus. The sequence goes on from NC_134036.1 coordinate 7,672,412, forward strand.
TCCCTCCCTCCCTCCCTCACTGCACCGGGTCGTAACGCTGATCAAGTCCCGGTCAGCACTTAGTCGTTTTTCGAACTACCACCGCCGGCACACTGACGAACGGATGGACGACCGACCTACTGCCTCCCTCCCTCCCTCAATGCTCCGGGTCGTAACGCTGATCAAGGCCCGGTCCGCACATAGTCGTTTTTCGAACAACCACCGCCGGCACACTGGCGAACGGACGGACGACCGACCTACTGCCTCCCTCCCTCCCTCACTGCTCCGGGTCGTAACGCTGATCAAGGCCCGGTCAGCACTTAGTCGTTTTTCGAAAAACCACCGCCGGCACACTGACGAACGGACGGACGACCGACCTACTGCCTCCCTCCCTCCCTCCCTGACCGGTGCCGGGTCGTAACGCTGATTAAGGCCCGGTCAGCACTTAGTCGTTTTTCGAACAACCACCGCCGGCACAATGACGAACGGACGGACGACCGACCTACTGCCTCCCTCCCTCCCTCCCTGACCGGTGCCGGGTCGTAACGCTGTTCATGGCCCGGTCAGCACTTAGTCGTTTTTCGAACAACAACCGCCGACACACTGACTAACGGGCGGACGACTGTCCTAGTGCCTCCCTCCCTCCCTCACTGCACCGGGTCGTAACGCTGATCAAGGCCCGGTCAGCACTTAGTCGTTTTTCGAACTACCACCGCCGGCACACTGACGAACGGATGGACGACCGACCTACTGCCTCCCTCCCTCCCTCCCTCACTGCACCGGGTCGTAACGCTGATCAAGGCCCGCTCAGCACTTAGTCGTTTTTCGAACTACCACCACCGGCACACTGACGAACGGACGGACGACCGACCTACTGCCTCCCTCCCTCCCTCCCTCACTGCACCGGGTCGTAACGCTGATCAAGGCCCGGTCAGCACTTAGTCGTTTTTCGAACAACCACCGCCGGCACACTGACGAACGGACGGACGACCGACCTACTGCCTCCCTCCCTCCCTCCCTCCCTGACCGGTGCCGGGTCGTAACGCTGATCAAGGCCCGGTCAGCACTTAGTCGTTTTTCGAACAACCACCGCCCGCACACTGACGAACGAACGGACGACCGACCTACTGCCACCCTCCCTCCCTTCCTGACCGGTGCCGGGTCGTAACGCTGTTCATGGCCCGGTCAGCACTTAGTCGTTTTTCGAACAACAACCGCCGACACACTGATTAACGGGCGGACGACTGTCCTAGTGCCTCCCTCACTGCACCGGGTCGTAACGCTGATCATGGCCCGGTCAGCACTTAGTCGTTTTCCGAACAACCACCAGCGGCACACTGGCGAACGGACGGACGACCGACCTACTGCCTCCCTCCCTCCCTCCCTCACTGCACCGGGTCGTAACGCTGATCAAGGCCCGGTCAGCACTTAGTCGTTTTTCGAACTACCACCACCGGCACACTGACGAACGGATGGACGACCGACCTACTGCCTCCCTCCCTCCATCCCTCCCTCACTGCACCGGGTCGTAACGCTGATCAAGGCCCGGTCAGCACTTAGTCGTTTTTCGAACTACCACCGCCGGCACACTGACGAACGAACGGACGACCGACCTACTGCCACCCTCCCTCCCTTCCTGACCGGTGCCGGGTCGTAACGCTGTTCATGGCCCGGTCAGCACTTAGTCGTTTTTCGAACAACAACCGCCGACACACTGACTAACGGGCGGACGACGGACCTACTGCCTCCCTCCCTCCCTCCCTAACTGCACCGGGTCGTAACGCTGATCAAGGCCCGGTCAGCACTTAGTCGTTTTTCGAACAACCACCGCCGGCACACTGACGAACGGACGGACGACCGACCTACTGCCTCCCTCCCTCCCTCCCTGACCGGTGCCGGGTCGTAACGCTGATCAAGGCCCGGTCAGCACTTAGTCGTTTTTCGAACAACCACCGCCGGCACACTGACGAACGAACGGACGACCGACCTACTGCCACCCTCCCTCCCTTCCTGACCGGTGCCGGGTCGTAACGCTGTTCATGGCCCGGTCAGCACTTAGTCGTTTTTCGAACAACAACCGCCGACACACTGACTAACGGGCGGACGACTGTCCTAGTGCCTCCCTCCCTCCCTCACTGCACCGGGTCGTAACGCTGATCATGGCCCGGTCAGCACTTAGTCGTTTTTCGAACAACCACCGCCGGCACACTGACGAACGGACGGACAGACCGACCCTACTGCCTCCCTCCCTCCCTCCCTCCCTCCCTCCCTCCCTCCCTCCCTCCCTCCCTCCCTCCCTCCCTCCCTCCCTCCCTCCCTCCCTCCCTCCCCCTCCCTCCCTCCCTCCCTCCCTCCCTCCCTCCCTCCCTCCTCCCTCCCTCCCTCCCTCCCTCCCTCCCTCCCTCCCTCCCTCCCTCCCTCCCTCCCTCCCTCCCTCCCTCCCTCCCTCCCTCCCTCCCTCCCTCCCTCCCTCCCTCCCTCCCTCCCTCCCTCCCTCCCTCCCTCCCTCCCTCCCTCCCTCCCTCCCTCCCTCCCTCCCTCCCTCCCTCCCTCCCTCCCTCCCTCCCTCCCTCCCTCCCTCCCTCCCTCCCTCCCTCCCTCCCTCCCTCCCTCCCTCCCTCCCCTCCCTCCCTCCCTCCCTCCCTCCCTCCCTCCCTCCCTCCCTCCCTCCCTCCCTCCCTCCTCCCTCCCTCCCTCCCTCCCTCCCTCCCTCCCTCCCTCCCTCCCTCCCTCCCTCCCTCCCTCCCTCCCTCCCTCCCTCCCTCCCTCCTCCCTCCCCTCCCTCCCTCCCTCCCTCCCTCCCTCCCTCCCTCCCTCCCTCCCTCCCTCCCTCCCTCCCTCCCTCCCTCCCTCCCTCCCTCCCTCCCTCCCTCCCTCCTCCCTCCCTCCCTCCCTCCCTCCCTCCCTCCCTCCCTCCTCCCTCCCTCCCTCCCTCCCTCCCTCCCTCCCTCCCTCCCTCCCTCCCTCCCTCCCTCCCTCCCTCCCTCCCTCACTGCACCGGGTCGTAACGCTGATCAAGGCCCGGTCAGCACTTAGTCGTTTTTCGAACTACCACCGCCGGCACACTGACGAACGAACGGACGACCGACCTACTGCCACCCTCCCTCCCTTCCTGACCGGTGCCGGGTCGTAACGCTGTTCATGGCCCGGTCAGCACTTAGTCGTTTTTCGAACAACAACCGCCGACACTGACTAACGGGCTGACGACGGACCTACTGCCTCCCTCCCTCCCTCCCTAACTGCACCGGGTCGTAACGGTGATCAAGGCCCGGTCAGCACTTAGTCGTTTTTCGAACAACCACCGCCGGCACACTGACGAACGGACGGACGACCGACCTACTGCCTCCCTCCCTCCCTCACTGCACCGGGTCGTAACGCTGATCAAGGCCCGAAATGTGCTTTTCCCGTCGATTTGAGCGCGTTTTCGGATCGTCATTTTCATTTTTCCGATACGGGGAGAAGTTGATGAGAAAACGTCTTTTCTCGGGCTGAATGACGTTTTCGGGTCGAAAAGTGCTTTTCCTGACGATTTGAGCGCTTTTACGCATCGGCATTGTCGTTTTTCCGATAGGAGGAATATTCGATACGAAAACGTCTTTTCTCGCGCTGAACGACGTTTTCGCGTCGAAAAGTGCTTTTCCTGACGATTTGAGTCCTTTTACGCATCGGCATTGTCGTTTTTCCGATACGGAGAGAAGTTGATGAGAAAACGTCTTTTCTCGCGTTGAACGACGTTTTCGCGTCGAAAAGAGCTTTTCCTGACGATTTGAGCGCTTTTACGCATCGGCATTGTAGTTTTTCCGATACGGAGAGAAGTAGATGAGAAAACATCTTTTCTCGCGCTGAACGACGTTTTCGGACCGAAATGTGCTTTTCCCGTCGATTTCAGAGCGTTTGGGCGTCGACATTTTCATTTTTCCGATACGGGGAGAAGTTGATGAGAAAACGTCTTTTCTCGCGCTGAACGACGTTTTCGGACCGAAATGTGCTTTTCCCGTCGAATTGAGCGCGTTTTCGGATTGTCATTTTCATTTTTCCGATACGGGGAGAAGTTGATGAGAAAACGTCTTTTCTCGCGCTGAACGACGTTTTCGCGTCGAAAAGTGCTTTTCCTGGCGATTTGAGCGCTTTTACGCATCGGCATTGTCGTTTTTTCGACATGAGGAGAAGTTGATGAGAAAACGTCTTTTCTCGCGCTGAACGACGTTTTCGGACCGAAATGTGCTTTTCCCGTCGATTTGAGCGCGTTTTCGGTTCGTCATTCTCATTTTTTCGATACGGGGAGAAGTTGATGAGAAAACGTCTTTTCTCGCGCTGAACAACGTTTTCGGACCGAAATTTGCTTTTCCCGTCGATTTCAGAGCGTTTGGGCGTCGACATTTTCATTTTTCCGATACGGGGAGAAGTTGATGAGAAAACGTCTTTCCCGCGCTGAACGACGTTTTCGCGTCGAAAAGTGCTTTTCCTGACGATTTGAGCGCTTTTACGCATCGACATTGTCGATTTTCCGATAGGGGGAATATTCGATACGAAAACGTCTTTTCTCGTGCTGAACGACGTTTTTGGGTCAAAAAGTGCTTTTCCTGACGATTTGAGCGCTTTTACGCATCGGCATTGTCGTTTTTCCGATATGGGGAAAAGTTGATGAGAAAACGTCTTTTCTCCCGCTGAACGACGTTTTCGGGTAGAAAAGCGCTTTTCCTGACGATTTGAGCGCTTTTACGCTTCGGCATTGTCGTTTTTCCGATAAGGGGAATATTCGATACGAAAACGTCTTTTCTCGCGCTGAACGACGTTTTCGCGTCGAAAAGTGCTTTTCCTGAGAATTTGAGCGCTTTTACGCATCGGCATTGTCGTTTTTCCGATAGGGGGAATATTCGATACGAAAACGTCTTTTCTCGCGCTGTACGACGTTTTCGGACCGATATGTGCTTTTCCCGTCGATTTCAGAGCGTTTGGGCGTCGACATTTTCATTTTTCCGATACGGGGAGAAGTTGATGAGAAAACGTCTTTTCTCGCGCTGAACGACGTTTTCTGACCGAAATGTGCTTTTCCCGTCGATTCGAGCGCGTTTTCGGATCGTCATTTTCATTTTTCCGATACTGGGAGAAGTTGATGAGAAAACGTCTTTTCTCGCGCTGAACGACGTTTTCGGACCGAAATGTGCTTTTCCCGTCGATTTGAGTGCGTTTTCGGATCGTCATTTTCATTTGTCCGATACGGGGAGATGTTGATGAGAAAACGTCTTTTCTCGCGCTGAACGACGTTTTCGGACCGAATTGTGCTTCGGACTATCAGCAAAGCGTAGGTTGTCGACGACTCAGCCTCCAACAGATATTGGTGAACTGTGCTCGGTGAGGGCCTCTTGCATGATGTTCTCAAGAAAGATGTTGCAGACGGTTGGTGACAGTAAGCAACCTTGTCGTACACCGACGGATGTTGGAAAACAGTCACTCAGTTCGCTTCCAAGTTGGACCATGCTCCTGGAGACCTTGTATAGAGATTCTATTGCATTGACAATGCCTCTGCTGATGTTGAACTTCCTCATTACTGCCCACAGTCCGTCATGCCACACACGATCAAAGCATTTTTTGTAGTCGACAAAACTGTGGAACACTAGCTTTCCTAGCTCTCTATACTTCTCGCATATAATTCTCAGGTTAAATAATATATGCTCCGTGGTCGACCTGCCTCTTCTAAAGACAGCTTGTTCTTCAGCCAGAACGGCTTCAGCCTGCGGTTGTAGGCGATTGAGGAGCACCTTAAGAAGGATCTTGCTCGGGTGGATTATCAGGCTTATTATAGTTCTATAATTCTCGCATCTCCTGGCACTTCCTTTCTTCTGGAGGGGACCACTAGTGACTTACACCAGTCCTCTGGTCATTCACCTGTTGCCATAACTTGGTTGCAAATGGTTGTGTACAACTTGATCAGAGTGGGACCACCATTTCTCAGTAATTCAGCTGGGATGCTGTCGACACCAGGGGATTTTTCTGCTTTTAGGCTTTTGACTGCTGCCTCGACTTCAGCCTCCAAGATCACTGGTTCTGAATCTCCATTTTCCTCAGCTGTCTGGTTCTTGAGTTCGTCGATAACTGCAGCTTCTGCTGTTATCGGATAGTTATACAGATCAGATCAGTACTCCCGCCAGCGACTTTGAGGTACATCTTCCCTCAAGCCACTGGCGTCCTTGACTTCTTTCTTCACCTCCTTGTTGATGCTTCTATGTGATTCTGCATCTTCAGGGGAATTGAAGCGCTTGGATTTGAGAAGTCTGCGAGTATCGCACTTGGCAAGTAGTTGTTGAGTCATCCAAGGATGTTTGACCTTCTTCCTTCTACCAATGACCTCTTCTGCTGATTCTAGTATAACAGTTCTTGCTTTCACGCTGAGTTCTTGTGCAGTCTCTTCTAGTTCAAGCAAAGGGGCAAATCTTTCACCAATAGCAATTTGGAAGGCTTCCTTTACTTCAGGCGTATGTAGCCTCTCTAAGTTGAACTTGTACGTGCCATTGTTTCTGTTCGGTATATTCTTCAGCCTCAAAGTCATTGAAGCTAAGACAAGGTCATGGTCACTCCCTATGTCGGCCCCTGCCTGGGAAGTGAATATTATGATTATAGAAATGAAAATGTTATCAATCAGTTTTGTGACTTATTAATTGAATATGAAATGAAATTCAATGAATTATTAGATACTAATATAGAAATTATAATGACAGAACAAGATAAAGAAGAATTTGATTTTGCAGATAAATGTAATTATTGTAATCAAGTATTCTATTCATCTGATAAAATAGTAAGAGATCTTGATCATTTGAATGGTAAATTTAGAGGTGCAGCACATGAGAATTGTAATTTACAAGCTAAGAAAATCAATTTTGTTCTAGTTATATTTCATAATTTATCAGGATATGATGCTCATTTATTCATCAAGCAACTATGTTATAAAATAGAAGAAATCAATAATGAAATAGAAAGATTAAATTCAAATAGATCAAAAGATGTTGCTAAAATACCAACTTATAGATTTAAAATGTTAGCTAAAACATCTGAGATTTAAATATCTTTCCAATTTGGATGTCTAAGATTTATAGATTCATATACATTATTAAGTAGTTCATTAGATGATTTATCAAAATCATTAGTTGGTGATGAATTAAAAATATTAAAACAACAATATCCAAATAATGATGATTTTCAATTAATGAAATATAAAGGCGCGATTCCATATTCATTTTATAAATCGCATAATGATTTTAACATAACTGAATTATTAAAAGAACAATTTTATGACGAATTAAGATCCGAATATGTTAAAGAGGGAGTTTATAATAGAACATTGAATATTTGGAATCATTTCAAAATAAAAACTCATGGACAATTAGTAGATTTATATTTAAAATCAGATGTATTATCATTTACTGATATATTTGAAAGGTATAGAGATGTAAATCTAAAATATTTCAATATTGATCCATTTCATTCTTATTCGAGTCCATGTTTAACTTGGGATTGTGGTTTAAAATTTACAGTTATAAAAATGGATTTATTAACAAATATAGATCAATTATCATTATTTGAAAAATGTATAAGAGGAGGTATTTCAGGTGTATTAGGTGATACATATTTCAATGTAAATGATAATCCTGGATATAAGTTTCTATATATAGATGCAAATAATCTATATGGTTGGGCAATGATGGAACCACAGCCTTTTGGAGTATTTCAAATAACTGAAATTTTACAGCACGAAAATGTTGATAAATTTGATTAGAAGAAAATAATTCTAGATATTGCAGATGATTCACTTACTGGTTACTGTTTTGTTGTAGACTTGGAATATCCTGAACATAAAAAATTTAAATCTAGAAATCTAGCTTACTGCCCCGAACATAAAACTGTAACACAAAAAGGATTATCAAATTATCAAAAAAGAATTAAACCTGAAAATCATATTCATACAGAAAAGTTAATGGTAACTCAGGAAGGTATTATAGTTATGTAGTAGATTATAGAATTTTAAAATTCTATGTGAATTAAGGAATGATTCTAAAAAAGTATTTCATTTAGTCAATCTAAATGGTTAGAAAAATATATAGATTATAAACACCAAACAGAGAAAATATCAGAAATAGAATTGATATTGAGTTAGTAATGGTAAAAGAATTAGGAATTTACAAACATATCCTAAATTTATTGGTAACAGAATATTTGATGAGAATTTAGCTGCAGTTAAAATGAGGAGAACTTCTATGAAATTTAATAAACCAATTTATGTTGGTGCTTCAGTTTGAGAAATATCAAAATTATTAATGTATGAATTTTACTATAACGTATTACAACCTCATTTTGGAGAAAAGCATATTATAGAAATCTTATATTTTGATACAGATTCTTACATATTATTGATAAAAACTAATAATATAACAGATGATTTACAAACATCAAAACATCATTTCGACTTTAGTTATTACCCTAAAAATCATGAATTGTTTAACAATGATAATAAAAAAGTTCCTAGGAAGTTAAAGGATGAATTAGGTGGTGAAGAAATGATAGAGTTCATTGGAATTCGATCTAATATATATACTTCAAGTTCAAAAGGGAAGAGGATAAAGAAAATGAAATAATGAACAGGGTTCTATACATGTAAATCAATTTTAGTAAAAAATATGTATAATAAATGGAACAATCACAAACTATTGATATTACAAATAGTATATTTACTATAATGAAATAATATAATAACGTGAATTGAATATTATAATCATAATAATTATAATCATAATCGGAATATTATAATGATAAAACTCAGAAAGATGGTAAGCAAAGTCATTGTAGAACTTGTGTTAAAGAAATGAATAAACAACATCGAGCAAATAATCCAGATTATCAAAAGGAATGGAGAGAAAATCACCCAGATTATAACCCAGAATACTCGTGACAATGGTGAACAGATAATAGTTATCAAAAAGAAATCTTAATTTTGAATTGAAACAATTTTTAAGATCTAGATTATCAAAATTATTCAGTAAAGAAACGCATTCAGTTACACTATCTAATTTGTTAGATTGTTCTCGATACCGGATACCCGTCTACGCCGAGAATTCTACGCCCGCCAGCCAGCCAGCCAGCCACGCACGCCATCAAAAAGGAAGAAAGCGCCGCCGTCAAGACGCGCTTTCGGCCGAAGCCCCGCTCGACGCCTCTCAGAAAGAAGGCAAGCCTCGAAAATTGCAAAGTTACTGACTCTGTTAAGACTCTGTAGACCGTTCTCGCCTAAGCGGAGACCAGTAACGTTAACGCAGCGACCAACTCCGTTAACGTGGGGACCGTAACCCAGCACGCAGATGCGGTCCGCCTAAGCGGAGACCGGTAACGTTAACGCGGCGACCAACTCCGTTAACGCGGGGACCGTAACCCAGCACGCAGAGACTATCACCTTTTATGCGGTCCGCCTAGGCGGAGACTATAAACGTTAACGCGGCGACCAACTCCGTTAACGTGGGGACCGTAACCCAGCACGCAGATGCGGAGACCAATAACGTTAACGCAGCGACCAACTCCGTTAACGTTGGGACCGTAACCCAGCACGCAGATGCGGTCCGCCTAAGCGGAGACCGGTAACGTTAACGCGGCGACCAACTCCGTTAACGCGGGGACCGTAACCCAGCACGCAGAGACTATCACCTTTTACCTTTTATGCGGTCCGCCTAGGCGGAGACTATAAACGTTAACGCGGCGACCAACTCCGTTAACGTGGGGACCGTAACCCAGCACGCAGATGCGGTCCGCCTAAGCGGAGACCGGTAACGTTAGCGCGGCGACCAACTCCGTTAACGCGGGGACCGTAACTCAGCACGAAGAGACTATCACCTTTTACCTTTTATGCGGTCCGCCTAGGCGGAGACTATAAACGTTAACGCGGCGACCAACTCCGTTAACGTGGGGACCGTAACCCAGCACGCAGATGCGGTCCGCCTAAGCGGAGACCAGTAACGTTAACGCGGCGACCAACTCCGTTAACGCGGGGACCGTAACCCAGCACGCAGAGACTATCACCTTTTATGCGGGTCCGAGCACGCAGAGCACCGCTAGATCAATTTGCGACAAGAGCCGCGATTGTTACGACTTAATCTTAGACGCCGTTCGGCAGACCAGCGAAAGAGACCTTCCACCGACGGGAACTGCCAGGCAACGCCAGCGTACACTTCGGCGAAGCCAGACGCCCCGACGGCGGATTACGCATACCGACGAAGGCCCGAGTTGGACTCGGCCCGTCAGCACGCACCCCGCTCGATCCTTCTTCGGTCAATTTGCGACGAGAGCCGCGATTGTTACGACTTATTTCTAGACGCCGTACCGTACGAGCGCGAACGCAAGTCCACAATATGGTCATAGCCGATACTCGATAACTCAACCTAACGCGAAAACTTGGCGTTCGGAATTCGATCCATAGCGTTCGGGCCGACCCACAGGACAGCTTTGGTCTAGGTCGGACGGGGGTATAGGTCGGACGCGTACATTCGACGGTGCACAGCGAACGACCTTTTAGGAACACTCCTAGGGCACGAGTCATTGCATTGCACCCTCACTGCTCGGCGCGCCCATCATCGGTGCGAACTTACTCTCCCGAACGCGGACAAAAAACCTCACTACAGAAACGCGCGGCCCCACACGCACGAAAATCGAGGATAGTGGAAGGTAATCGAACATCCCGGACGCCACCGCGGCGGCGGCGGCGACCAGCTCAGAGACGCGACCATGTAGAGTTTACGAACGACGCTCGACAACGAACGACGCCAGCACTCGTCAACAGAAAAAGCTTTGAGCGTCCGACCCCGCCGGAGCGGAGACGAACGCGCGAGCGACCACCGTATCCGACCTATCGAGTCCGTCCGCGTCTCTCGACGAGACAACGGACGCGCGCACCACCGCCGTTTTGAAGGAGGCTCCCGGAGGTAGCTTCCCGACCTGGCGAGGCGTCTTGCAGTTAGCGTATCCTACGGGGAAGGCCGCCGCGGACCGGTCATTGACCGGCCACGATCGACTGACGCAGTCGGAACGCGTACGCGAAACCGAACCGCCTGGGCACCTTCTCCACGTATATAGCAAAATCCACTATAACCGTTCTCGTTCGAGACCTTGATACTCGGTGCTCTACACTTCCCTTTAAGTCTGGACTCCCTCATTTTTTTCAAAAATCTACACTTCTCGATGACCGACCACGCGCACCGGCCCGCCACCCCAGCACGCAGATGCGGTCCGCCTAAGCGGAGGCCAGTAACGTTAACGCGGCGACCAACTCCGTTAACGCGGGGACCGTAACCCAGCACGCAGACACTATTACCTGTTATGCGGGTCCGAGCACGCAGAGCACCGCTAGATCAATTTGCGACAAAGCCGCGATTGTTACGACTTAATCTTAGACGCCGTTCGACAGACCAGCGAAAGAGACCTTCCACCGACGGGAACTGCCAGGCAACGCCAGCGTACACTTCGGCGAAGCCAGACGCCCCGACGGCGGATTACGCATACCGACGAAGGCCCGAGTTGGACTCGGCCCGTCAGCACGCACCCCGCTCGATCCTTCTTCGGTCAATTTGCGACGAGAGCCGCGATTGTTACGACTTAATTCTAGACGCCGTACCGTACGAGCGCGAACGCAAGTCCACAATATGGTCATAGCCGATACTCGATAACTCAACCTAACGCGAAATCTTGGCGTTCGGAATTCGATCCATAGCGTTCGGGCCGACCCACAGGACAGCTTTGGTCTAGGTCGGACGGGGGTATAGGTCGGACGCGTACATTCGACGGTGCACAGCGAACGACCTTTTAGGAACACTCCTAGGGCACGAGTCATTGCATTGCACCCTCACTGCTCGGCGCGCCCATCATCGGTGCGAACTTACTCTCCCGAACGCGGACAAAAAATCTCACTACAGAAACGCGCGGCCCCACACGCACGAAAATCGAGGATAGTGGAAGGTAATCGAACATCCCGGACGCCACCGCGGCGGCGGCGGCGACCAGCTCAGAGACGCGACCATGTAGAGTTTACGAACGACGCTCGACAACGAACGACGCCAGCACTCGTCAACAGAAAAAGCTTTGAGCGTCCGACCCCGCCGGAGCGGAGACGAACGCGCGAGCGACCACCGTATCCGACCTATCGAGTCCGTCCGCGTCTCTCGACGAGACAACGGACGCGCGCACCACCGCCGTTTTGAAGGAGGCTCCCGGAGGTAGCTTCGCGACCTGGCGAGGCGTCTTGCAGTTAGCGTATCCTACGGGGAAGGCCGCCGCGGACCGGTCGTTGACCGGCCACGATCGACTGACGCAGTCGGAACGCGTACGCGAAACCGAACCGCCTGGGCACCTTCTCCACGCATATAGCAAAATCCACTATAACCGTTCTCGTTCGAGACCTTGATACTCGGTGCTCTACACTTCCCTTTAAGTCTGGACTCCCTCATTTTTTTCAAAAATCTACACTTCTCGATGACCGACCACGCGCACCGGCCCGCCACCCCAGCACGCAGATGCGGTCCGCCTAAGCGGAGGCCAGTAACGTTAACGCGGCGACCAACTCCGTTAACGCGGGGACCGTAACCCAGCACGCAGACACTATCACCTGTTATGCGGGTCCGAGCACGCAGAGCACCGCTAGATCAATTTGCGACAAAGCCGCGATTGTTACGACTTAATCTTAGACGCCGTTCGGCAGACCAGCGAAAGAGACCTTCCACCGACGGGAACTGCCAGGCAACGCCAGCGTACACTTCGGCGAAGCCAGACGCCCCGACGGCGGATTACGCATACCGACGAAGGCCCGAGTTGGACTCGGCCCGTCAGCACGCACCCCGCTCGATCCTTCTTCGGTCAATTTGCGACGAGAGCCGCGATTGTTACGACTTATTTCTAGACGCCGTACCGTACGAGCGCGAACGCAAGTCCACAATATGGTCATAGCCGATACTCGATAACTCAACCTAACGCGAAAACTTGGCGTTCGGAATTCGATCCATAGCGTTCGGGCCGACCCACAGGACAGCTTTGGTCTAGGTCGGACGGGGGTATAGGTCGGACGCGTACATTCGACGGTGCACAGCGAACGACCTTTTAGGAACACTCCTAGGGCACGAGTCATTGCATTGCACCCTCACTGCTCGGCGCGCCCATCATCGGTGCGAACTTACTCTCCCGAACGCGGACAAAAAACCTCACTACAGAAACGCGCGGCCCCACACGCACGAAAATCGAGGATAGTGGAAGGTAATCGAACATCCCGGACGCCACCGCGGCGGCGGCGGCGACCAGCTCAGAGACGCGACCATGTAGAGTTTACGAACGACGCTCGACAACGAACGACGCCAGCACTCGTCAACAGAAAAAGCTTTGAGCGTCCGACCCCGCCGGAGCGGAGACGAACGCGCGAGCGACCACCGTATCCGACCTATCGAGTCCGTCCGCGTCTCTCGACGAGACAACGGACGCGCGCACCACCGCCGTTTTGAAGGAGGCTCCCGGAGGTAGCTTCCCGACCTGGCGAGGCGTCTTGCAGTTAGCGTATCCTACGGGGAAGGCCGCCGCGGACCGGTCATTGACCGGCCACGATCGACTGACGCAGTCGGAACGCGTACGCGAAACCGAACCGCCTGGGCACCTTCTCCACGTATATAGCAAAATCCACTATAACCGTTCTCGTTCGAGACCTTGATACTCGGTGCTCTACACTTCCCTTTAAGTCTGGACTCCCTAATTTTTTTCAAAAATCTACACTTCTCGATGACCGACCACGCGCACCGGCCCGCCACCCCAGCACGCAGATGCGGTCCGCCTAAGCGGAGGCCAGTAACGTTAACGCGGCGACCAACTCCGTTAACGCGGGGACCGTAACCCAGCACGCAGACACTATTACCTGTTATGCGGGTCCGAGCACGCAGAGCACCGCTAGATCAATTTGCGACAAAGCCGCGATTGTTACGACTTAATCTTAGACGCCGTTCGACAGACCAGCGAAAGAGACCTTCCACCGACGGGAACTGCCAGGCAACGCCAGCGTACACTTCGGCGAAGCCAGACGCCCCGACGGCGGATTACGCATACCGACGAAGGCCCGAGTTGGACTCGGCCCGTCAGCACGCACCCCGCTCGATCCTTCTTCGGTCAATTTGCGACGAGAGCCGCGATTGTTACGACTTAATTCTAGACGCCGTACCGTACGAGCGCGAACGCAAGTCCACAATATGGTCATAGCCGATACTCGATAACTCAACCTAACGCGAAATCTTGGCGTTCGGAATTCGATCCATAGCGTTCGGGCCGACCCACAGGACAGCTTTGGTCTAGGTCGGACGGGGGTATAGGTCGGACGCGTACATTCGACGGTGCACAGCGAACGACCTTTTAGGAACACTCCTAGGGCACGAGTCATTGCATTGCACCCTCACTGCTCGGCGCGCCCATCATCGGTGCGAACTTACTCTCCCGAACGCGGACAAAAAACCTCACTACAGAAACGCGCGGCCCCACACGCACGAAAATCGAGGATAGTGGAAGGTAATCGAACATCCCGGACGCCACCGCGGCGGCGGCGGCGACCAGCTCAGAGACGCGACCATGTAGAGTTTACGAACGACGCTCGACAACGAACGACGCCAGCACTCGTCAACAGAAAAAGCTTTGAGCGTCCGACCCCGCCGGAGCGGAGACGAACGCGCGAGCGACCACCGTATCCGACCTATCGAGTCCGTCCGCGTCTCTCGACGAGACAACGGACGCGCGCACCACCGCCGTTTTGAAGGAGGCTCCCGGAGGTAGCTTCGCGACCTGGCGAGGCGTCTTGCAGTTAGCGTATCCTACGGGGAAGGCCGCCGCGGACCGGTCGTTGACCGGCCACGATCGACTGACGCAGTCGGAACGCGTACGCGAAACCGAACCGCCTGGGTGCCTTCTCCACGTATATAGCAAAATCCACTATAACCGTTCTCGTTCGAGACCCAGATACTCGGTGCTCTACACTTCCATTTAAAGTCTGGACTCCCTCGTTTTTTCGAAAATTTACTCTACTCGACGACCGACCACGCGCACCGGCCCGCCACCCTTCGCCCGCCCGGCAACTCTGGACAGTCTACCTCGAGGGCGAGGCGCCTCTCTACCGATTGCGAACGTCACCACCGTGAGCACGCCACCGACGGGAACTGCCAGGCAATGCCAGCGCACACTCCAGCGAAGCCCGAAGCTCCGACGGCGCATCCCGACGACGGCCCGAGTTGGACTCGGCCCGTCAGCACGCTCGACCCTTCTTCGGTCAATTTGCGACGAGAGCCGCGATTGTTACTACTCATTTCTAGACGCCGTACCGTACGGTGCGAACGCAAGTCCACAATATGGACATTGCCGATACTCGATAACTCACCTAACGCGCAAACTTGGCGTTCGGAATTCGAACCATAGCGTTCGGGCCGACCCACAGGACAGCTTTGGTCTATGTCGGACGAGGGCAGGGTCGGACGCGTACATTCGACGGTGCACAGCGAACGACATTTTAGGAACACCCTAGGGCACGAGTCACGGCATTGAACCCTCACTGCTCGGCGCACCCATCATCGGTGTGAACTTACTCTCCCGAACGCGGACAAAAATCCTCACTACAGAAACGCGCGGCCCCACACGCACGAAAATCGAGGATAGTGGAAGGTCATCGAACATCCCGGACGCCACCACGGCAGCGACGGCGGCCAGCTCAGAGACGCGACCATGTAGAATTTACGAACGACGCTCGTCAACGAACGACATACCACGAATGTATATAGCAAAATCCGCTATGACCGTTCTCGTCTGATACTTCGTGCTCTACTCGTCCGTTTAGAGTCTGGACTCTTATCGATACTCAACTCTACTCGACGACCACTCAACTGGACGACCACGGGCCTCTCTCCGTGTCTCTCTTGAGGCGACCGCACCACAACCGTCGACCGACCGGCCGACCGACCGCCCCTATCCCCCGCGCAGCCACGGTTACCGGCCTGCCACAGGACCGCGTGGCGTTCGACCGTCAGGCCACTCGGCACTCGGTCATTTTTCGCCACCTGACTCTCTTGGCCGCCACCGTCGACCGGCCGAGCGAGCGCGCAACCGCCCTGGACCGACCGAACGGGACGAACCGGGCAGTGCATGGCTCGCGCGCCGCGTCGAGCCATCCGAGCGCGGCCGATTGTTACGTGCGGACACCGTCCCCCTGTATATAGCAAACACGTAAGCGATCAATCTCGTCCAAGCCTCGCTCGACTTTCTCTCTCTTTCTCTCTCTCTCTCTCTCTCTCTCTCTCTCTCTCTCTCTCTCTCTCTCTCTCTCTCTCTCTCTCTCTCTCGAAAAAAAAACGACTAAGTGCTGACCGGGCCTTGATCAGCGTTACGACCCAGTGCAGTGATGGAGGGAGGGAGGCAGTAGGTCGGTCCATCCGTTCGTCAGTGTGCCGGCGGTGGTTGTTCGAAAAACGACAAGTCGTTTTTCGAACAACAACCGCCGACACACTGACTAACGGATGGACGACCGACCTACTGCCTCCCTCCCTCCCTCCCTCAAAGCGCCGGGTCGTAACGCTGATCAAGGCCCGGTCAGCACTTAGTCGTTTTTCGAACAACCACCGCCGGCACACTGACGAACGGATGGACGACCGACCTACTGCCTCCCTCCCTCCCTCCCTCACAGCACCGGGTCGTAACGCTGATCAAGGCCCGGTCAGCACTTAGTCGTTTTTCGAACAACCAACTCTGCCGGCACACTGACGAACGGACGGACGACCGACCTACTGTCCCCTCCCTCCCACACCGCTCCGGGTCGTAACGCTGATCAAGGCCCGGTCAGCACTTAGTCGTTTTTCGAACAACAACCACCGACACACTGACTAACGGGCGGACGACTGTCCTAGTGCCTCCCTCCCTCCCTCACTCCACCGGGTCGTAACGCTGATCAAGGCCCGGTCAGCACTTAGTCGTTTTTCGAACTACCACCGCCGGCACACTGACGAACGAACGGACGACCGACCTACTGCCACCCTCCCTCCCTTCCTGACCGGTGCCGGGTCGTAACGCTGATCATGGCCCGGTCAGCACTTAGTCGTTTTTCGAACAACCACCGCCGGCACACTGACGAACGGATGGACGACCGACCTACTGCTTCCCTCCCTCCCTCCCTCACTGCTCCGGGTCGTAACGCTTATCAAGGCCCGGTCAGCACTTAGTCGTTTTTCGAACAACCAGCACTGCCGGCACACTGACGAACGGACGGATGACCAACCTACTGCCTCCCTCCCTCACTGCACCGGGTCGTAACGCTGATCAAGGCCCGGTCAGCACTTAGTCGTTTTTCGAACAACCACCAGCGGCACACTGGCGAACGGACGGACGACCGACCTACTGCCTCCCTCCCTCCCTCACTGCTCCGGGTCGTAACGCTGATCAAGGCCCGGTCAGCACTTAGTCGTTTTTCGAACAACCACCAGCTGCACACTGGCGAACGGACGGACGACCGACCTACTGCCTCCCTCCCTCCCTCACTGCACCGGGTCGTAACGCTGATCAAGGCCCGGTCAGCACTTAGTCGTTTTTCGAACTACCACCGCCGGCACACTGACGAACGGATGGACGACCGACCTACTGCCTCCCTCCCTCCCTCCCTCACTGCACCGGGTCGTAACGCTGATCAAGGCCCGCTCAGCACTTAGTCGTTTTTCGAACAACCACCAGCGGCACACTGGCGAACGGACGGACGACCGACCTACTGCCTCCCTCCCTCCCTCCCTCACTGCACCGGGTCGTAACGCTGATCAAGGCCCGGTCAGCACTTAGTCGTTTTTCGAACAACAACCGCCGGCACACTGACGAACGGACGGACGACCGACCTACTGCCTCCCTCCCTCCCTCACTGCACCGGGTCGTAACGCTGATCAAGGCCCGGTCAGAACTTAGTCGTTTTTCGAACTACCACCGCCGGCACACTGACGAACGAACGGACGACCGACCTACTGCCACCCTCCTTCCCTTCCTGACCGGTGCCGGGTCGTAACGCTGTTCATGGCCCGGTCAGCACTTAGTCGTTTTTCGAACAACAACCGCCGACACACTGACTAACGGGCGGACGACTGTCCTAGTGCCTCCCTCCCTCCCTCACTGCACCGGGTCGTAACGCTGTTCATGGCCCGGTCAGCACTTAGTCGTTTTTCGAACAGCAACCGCCGACACACTGACTAACGGGCGGACGACGGACCTACTGCCTCCCTCCCTCCCTCCCTCACTGCACCGGGTCGTAACGCTGATCAAGGCCCGGTCAGCACTTAGTCGTTTTTCGAACTACCACCGCCGGCACACTGACGAACGAACGGACGACCGACCTACTGCCACCCTCCCTCCCGCCCTGACCGGTGCCGGGTCGTAACGCTGTTCATGGCCCGGTCAGCACTTAGTCGTTTTTCGAACAACCACCGACGGCACACTGACGAACGGATGGACGACCGACTTACTGCCTCCCTCCCTCCCTCCCTGACCAGCGCCGGGTCGTAACGCTGATTAAGGCCCGGACAGCCCTTAGTCATTTTTCGAACAACCATCACTGCCGGCACACTGACAAACGGACGGACGACCGACCTACTGCCTCCCTCCCTCCCTCAATGCTCCGGGTCGTAACGCTGATCAAGGCCCGGTCAGCACTTAGTTGTTTTTCGAACAACCACCAGCGGCACACTGGCGAACGGACGGACGACCGACCTACTGCCTCCCTCCCTCCCTCACTGCTCCGGGTCGTAACGCTGATCAAGTCCCGGTCAGCACTTAGTCGTTTTTCGAACAACCACCGCCGGCACACTGACGAACGGACGGACGACCGACCTACTGCCTCCCTCCCTCCCTCCCTGACCGGTGCCGGGGCGTAACGCTGATCAAGGCCCGGTCAGCACTTAGTCGTTTTTCGAACAACCACCACCGGCACACTGACGAACGGATGGACGACCGACCTACTGCCTCCCTCCCTCCCTCCCTCACAGCACCGGGTCGTAACGCTGATCAAGGCCCGGTCAGCACTTAGTCGTTTTTCGAACAACCACCGCCGGCACACTGACGAACGGATGGACGACCGACCTACTGCCTCCCTCCCTCCCTCTCTCACTGCGCCGGGTCGTAACGCTGATCAAGGCCCGGTCAGCCCTTAGTCGTTTTTCGAACAACCACCGCCGGCGCACTGACGACCGGACGGACGACCGACGTACTGCCTCCCTCCCTCCCTCACTGCACCGGGTCGTAACGCTGATCAAGGCCCGGTCAGCACTTAGTCGTTTTTCGAACAACCACCGCCGGCACACTGACGAACGGACGGACGATCGACCTACTGCCTCCCTCCCTCCCTCCCTGACCGGTGCCGGGTCGTAACGCTGATCAAGGCCCGGTCAGCACTTAGTCGTTTTTCGAACAACCACCGCCGGCACACTGACGAACGGATGGACGACCGACCTACTGCCTCCCTCCCTCCCTCCCTGACCGGTGCCGGGTCGTAACGCTGATCAAGGCCCGGTCAGCACTTAGTTGTTTTTCGAACAACCACCGCCGGCACACTGACAAACGGACGGACGACCGACCTACTGCCTCCCTCCCTCCCTCAATGCTCCGGGTTGTAACGCTGATCAAGGCCCGGTCAGAACTTAGTCGTTTTTCGAACAACCACCAGCGGCACACTGACGAACGGACGGACGACCGACCTACTGCCTCCCTCCCTCCCTCCCTGACCGGTGCCGGGTCGTAACGCTGATCAAGGCCCGGTCAGCACTTAGTCGTTTTTCGAACAACAACCGCCGACACACTGACTAACGGGCGGACGACTGTCCTAGTGCCTCCCTCCCTCCCTCAATGCACCGGGTCGTAACGCTGATCAAGGCCCGCTCAGCACTTAGTCGTTTTTCGAACAACCACCGCCGGCACAATGACGAACGGACGGACGACCGACCTACTGCCTCCCTCCCTCCCTCCCTGACCGGTGCCGGGTCGTAACGCTGTTCATGGCCCGGTCAGCACTTAGTCGTTTTTCGAACAACAACCGCCGACACACTGACTAACGGGCGGACGACTGTCCTAGTGCCTCCCTCCCTCCCTCACTGCACCGGGTCGTAACGCTGATCATGGCCCGGTCAGCACTTAGTCGTTTTTCGAACAACCACCGCCGGCACACTGACGAACGGATGGACGACCGACCTACTGCCTCCCTCCCTCCCTCCCTCACTGCGCCGGGTCGTAACGCTGATCAAGGCCCGGTCAGCACTTAGTCGTTTTTCGAACAACCACCGCCGGCACACTGACGAACGGATGGACGACCGACCTACTGCCTCCCTCCCTCCCTCCCTCCCTCACAGCACCGGGTCGTAACGCTGATCAAGGCCCGGTCAGCACTTAGTCGTTTTTCGAACAACCAACTCTGCCGGCACACTGACGAACGGACGGACGACCGACCTACTGTCCCCCTCCCTCCCACACCGCTCCGGGTCGTAACGCTGATCAAGGCCCGGTCAGCACTTAGTCGTTTTTCGAACTACCACCGCCGGCACACTGACCAACGAACGGACGACCGACCTACTGCCTCCCTCCCTCCCTCCCTGACCGGTGCCGGGTCGTAACGCTGATTAAGGCCCGGTCAGCACTTAGTCGTTTTTCGAACAACCACCGCCGGCACACTGACGAACGGACGGACGACCGACCTACTGCCACCCTCCCTCCCTTCCTGACCGGTGCCGGGTCGTAACGCTGATTAAGGCCCGGTCAGCACTTAGTCGTTTTTCGAACAACCACCGCCGGCACACTGACGAACGGACGGACGACCGACCTACTGCCACCCTCCCTCCCTTCCTGACCGGTGCCGGGTCGTAACGCTGTTCATGGCCCGGTCAGCACTTAGTCGTTTTTCGAACAACAACCGCCGACACACTGACTAACGGGCGGATGACTGTCCTAGTGCCTCCCTCCCTCCCTCACTGCACCGGGTCGTAACGCTGATCAAGGCCCGGTCAGCACTTAGTCGTTTTTCGAACAACCAGCGCCGGCACACTGACGAACGGATGGACGACCGACCTACTGCCTCCCTCCCTCCCTCCCTCACAGCACCGGGTCGTAACGCTGATCAAGGCCCGGTCAGCACTTAGTCGTTTTTCGAACAACCAACTCTGCCGGCACACTGACGAACGGACGGACGACCGACCTACTGTCCCCCTCCCTCCCACACTGCTCCGGGTCGTAACGCTGATCAAGGCCCGGTCAGCACTTAGTCGTTTTTCGAACTACCACCGCCGGCACACTGACCAACGAACGGACGACCGACCTACTGCCACCCTCCCTCCCTTCCTGACCGGTGCCGGGTCGTAACGCTGTGCATGGCCCGGTCAGCACTTAGTCGTTTTTCGAACAACCACCGCCGGCACACTGACGACTGGACGGACGACCGACCTACTGCCTCCCTCCCTCCCTCACTGCACCGGGTCGTAACGCTGATCTAGGCCCAGTCAGCACTTAGTCGTTTTTCGAACTACCACCGCCGGCACACTGACGGACGGATGGACGACCGACCTACTGCCTCCCTCCCTCCCGCCCTTACCAGTGCCGGGTTGTAACGCTGATCAAGGCCCGGTCAGCCCTTAGTCATTTTTCGAACAACCATCACTGCCGGCACACTGACAAACGGACGGACGACCGACTTACTGCCTGCCTCCTCCCTCCCTCAATGCTCCGGGTCGTAACGCTGATCAAGGCCCGGTCAGCACTTAGTCGTTTTTCGAACTACCACCGCCGGCACAATGACGAACGGACGGACGACCGACCTACTGCCTCCCTCCCTCCCGCCCTTACCAGTGCCGGGTTGTAACGCTGATCAAGGCCCGGTCAGCCCTTAGTCATTTTTCGAACAACCATCACTGCCGGCACACTGACAAACGGACGGACGACCGACCTACTGCCTCCCTCCCTCCCTCACTGCTCCGGGTCGTAACGCTGATCAAGGCCCGGTCAGCACTTAGTCGTTTTTCGAACAACCACCGCCGGTACACTGACGAACGGACGGACGACCGACCTACTGCCTCCCTCCCTCCCTCCCTGACCGGTGCCGGGTCGTAACGCTGATTAAGGCCCGGTCAGCACTTAGTCGTTTTTCGAACAACCACCGCCGGCACACTGACGAACGGACGGACGACCGACCTACTGCCACCCTCCCTCCCTTCCTGACCGGTGCCGGGTCGTAACGCTGATTAAGGCCCGGTCAGCACTTAGTCGTTTTTCGAACAACAACCGCCGACACACTGACTAACGGGCGGATGACTGTCCTAGTGCCTCCCTCCCTCCCTCACTGCACCGGGTCGTAACGCTGATCAAGGCCCGGTCAGCACTTAGTCGTTTTTCGAACAACCACCGCCGGCACACTGACGAACGGATGGACGACCGACCTACTGCCTCCCTCCCTCCCTCCCTCACTGCGCCGGGTCGTGACGCTGATCAAGGCCCGGTCAGCACTTAGTCGTTTTTCGAACAACCACCACCGGCACACTGACGAACGGATGGACGACCGACCTACTGCCTCTCTCCCTCCCTCCCTCACAGCACCGGGTCGTAACGCTGATCAAGGCCCGGTCAGCACTTAGTCGTTTTTCGAACAACCAACTCTGCCGGCACACTGACGAACGGACGGACGACCGACCTACTGCCCCCCTCCCTCCCACACTGCTCTGGGTCGTAACGCTGATCAAGGCCCGGTCAGCACATAGTCGTTTTTCGAACTACCACCGCCGGCACACTGACCAACGAACGGACGACCGACCTACTGCCTCCCTCCCTCCCTCCCTGACCGGTGCCGGGTCGTAACGCTGATCAAGGCCCGGTCAGCACTTAGTCGTTTTTCGAACTACCACCGCCGGCACACTGACGAACGAACGGACGACCGACCTACTGCCACCCTCCCTCCCTTCCTGACCGGTGCCGGGTCGTAACGCTGTTCATGGCCCGGTCAGCACTTAGTCGTTTTTCGAACAGCAACCGCCGACACACTGACTAACGGGTGGACGACGGACCTACTGCCTCCCTCCCTCCCTCCCTCACTGCACCGGGTCGTAACGCTGATCAAGGCCCGGTCAGCACTTAGTCGTTTTTCGAACTACCACCGCCGGCACACTGACGAACGAACGGACGACCGACCTACTGCCACCCTCCCTCCCTTCCTGACCGGTGCCGGGTCGTAACGCTGATTAAGGCCCGGTCAGCACTTAGTCGTTTTTCGAACAACCAACTCTGCCGGCACACTGACGAACGGACGGACGACCGACCTACTGCCCCCCTCCCTCCCACACTGCTCTGGGTCGTAACGCTGATCAAGGCCCGGTCAGCACATAGTCGTTTTTCGAACTACCACCGCCGGCACACTGACCAACGAACGGACGACCGACCTACTGCCACCCTCCCTCCCTTCCTGACCGGTGCCGGGTCGTAACGCTGTTCACGGCCCGGTCAGCACTTAGTCGTTTTTCGAACAACAACCGCCGACACACTGACTAACGGGCGGACGACTGTCCTAGTGCCTCCCTCCCTCCCACACTGCTCTGGGTCGTAACGCTGATCAAGGCCCGGTCAGCACTTAGTCGTTTTTCGAACTACCACCGCCGGCACACTGACCAACGAACGGACGACCGACCTACTGCCACCCTCCCTCCCTTCCTGACCGGTGCCGGGTCGTAACGCTGTTCACGGCCCGGTCAGCACTTAGTCGTTTTTCGAACAACAACCGCCGACACACTGACTAACGGGAGGACGACTGTCCTAGTGCCTCCCTCCCTCCCTCACTGCACCGGGTCGTAACGCTGATCAAGGCCCGGTCAGCACTTAGTGGTTTTTCGAACAACCACCAGCGGCACACTGGCGAACGGACGGACGACCGACCTACTGCCTCCCTCCCTCCCTCACTGCTCCGGGTCGTAACGCTGATCAAGGCCCGGTCAGCACTTAGTCGTTTTTCGAACAACCACCAGCGGCACACTGGCGAACGGACGGACGACCGACCTACTGCCTCCCTCCCTCCCTCACTGCACCGGGTCGTAACGCTGATCAAGGCCCGGTCAGCACTTAGTCGTTTTTCGAACTACCACCGCCGGCACACTGACGAACGAACGGACGACCGACCTACTGCCACCCTCCCTCCCTTCCTGACCGGTCCCGGGTCGTAACGCTGTTCATGGCCCGGTCAGCACTTAGTCGTTTTTCGAACAACAACCGCCGACACACTGACTAACGGGCGGACGACGGACCTACTGTCTCCCTCCCTCCCTCCCTAACTGCACCGGGTCGTAAGGCTGATCAAGGCCCGGTCAGCACTTAGTCGTTTTTCGAACAACCACCGCCGGCACACTGACGACCGGACGGACGACCGACCTACTGCCTCCCTCCCTCCCTCCCTCCCTCACTGCACCGGGTCGTAACGCTGATCAAGGCCCGGTCAGCACTTAGTCGTTTTTCGAACTACCACCGCCGGCACACTGACGAACGGATGGACGACCGACCTACTGCCTCCCTCCCTCCCTCAATGCTCCGGGTCGTAACGCTGATCAAGGCCCGGTCAGCACTTAGTCGTTTTTCGAACAACAACCGCCGACACACTGACTAACGGGCGGACGACTGTCCTACTGCCACCCTCCCTCCCTCACTGCACCGGGTCGTAACGCTGTTCACGGCCCGGTCAGCACTTAGTCGTTTTTCGAACAACAACCGCCGACACACTGACTAACGGGCGGACGACTGTCCTAGTGCCTCCCTCCCTCCCACACTGCTCTGGGTCGTAACGCTGATCAAGGCCCGGTCAGCACTTAGTCGTTTTTCGAACTACCACCGCCGGCACACTGACCAACGAACGGACGACCGACCTACTGCCACCCTCCCTCCCTTCCTGACCGGTGCCGGGTCGTAACGCTGTTCACGGCCCGGTCAGCACTTAGTCGTTTTTCGAACAACAACCGCCGACACACTGACTAACGGGCGGACGACTGTCCTAGTGCCTCCCTCCCTCCCTCACTGCACCGGGTCGTAACGCTGATCAAGGCCCGGTCAGCACTTAGTCGTTTTTCGAACAACCACCAGCGGCACACTGGCGAACGGACGGACGACCGACCTACTGCCTCCCTCCCTCCCTCACTGCTCCGGGTCGTATCGCTGATCAAGGCCCGGTCAGCCCTTAGTCGTTTTTCGAACAACCATCACTGCCGGCACACTGACAAACGGACGGACGACCGACCTACTGCCTCCCTCCCTCCCTCAATGCTCCGGGTCGTAACGCTGATCAAGGCCCGGTCAGCACTTAGTCGTTTTTCGAACAACCACCGCCGGCACACTGGCGAACGGACAGACGACCGACCTACTGCCTCCCTCCCTCCCTCACTGCTCCGGGTCGTAACGCTGATCAAGGCCCGGTCAGCACTTAGTCGTTTTTCGAACAACCACCGCCGGCACACTGACGAACGGACGGACGACCGACCTACTGCCTCCCTCCCTCCCTCCCTGACCGGTGCCGGGTCGTAACGCTGATTAAGGCCCGGTCAGCCCTTAGTCGTTTTTCGAACAACCATCACTGCCGGCACACTGACAAACGGACGGACCACCGACCTACTGCCACCCTCCCTCCCTTCCTGACCGGTGCCGGGTCGTAACGCTGTTCATGGCCCGGTCAGCACTTAGTCGTTTTTCGAACAGCAACCGCCGACACACTGACTAACGGGTGGACGACGGACCTACTGCCTCCCTCCCTCCCTCCCTCCCTCCCTAACTGCACCGGGTCGTAACGCTGATCAAGGCCCGGTCAGCACTTAGTCGTTTTTCGAACAACCACCGCCGGCACACTGACGAACGGATGGACGACCGACCTACTGCCTCCCTCCCTCCCTCCCTCACTGCGCCGGGTCGTAACGCTGATCAAGGCCCGGTCAGCACTTAGTCGTTTTTCGAACAACCACCGCCGGCACACTGACGAACGGATGGAC
This sequence comes from Tubulanus polymorphus, assembly GCF_964204645.1. Classification (NCBI taxonomy): domain Eukaryota; kingdom Metazoa; phylum Nemertea; class Palaeonemertea; order Tubulaniformes; family Tubulanidae; genus Tubulanus; species Tubulanus polymorphus. Next base: position 7,698,439 of record NC_134036.1, read on the forward strand.
GACCGACCTACTGCCACCCTCCCTCCCTTCCTGACCGGTGCCGGGTCGTAACACTGATCAAGGCCCGGTCAGCACTTAGTCGTTTTTCGAACAACCACCGCCGGCACACTGACGAACGGATGGACGACCGACCTACTGCCTCCCTCCCTCCCTCACAGCACCGGGTCGTAACGCTGATCAAGGCCCGGTCAGCACTTAGTCGTTTTTCGAACAACCAACTCTGCCGGCACACTGACGAACGGACGGACGACCGACCTACTGTCCCCCTCCCTCCCACACTGCTCCGGGTCGTAACGCTGATCAAGGCCCGGTCAGCACTTAGTCGTTTTTCGAACTACCACCGCCGGCACACTGACCAACGAACGGACGACCGACCTACTGCCACCCTCCCTCCCTTCCTGACCGGTGCCGGGTCGTAACGCTGTGCATGGCCCGGTCAGCACTTAGTCGTTTTTCGAACAACCACCGCCGGCACACTGACGACTGGACGGACGACCGACCTACTGCCTCCCTCCCTCCCTCACTGCACCGGGTCGTAACGCTGATCTAGGCCCGGTCAGCACTTAGTCGTTTTTCGAACTACCACCGCCGGCACACTGACGGACGGATGGACGACCGACCTACTGCCTCCCTCCCTCCCGCCCTGACCAGTGCCGGGTTGTAACGCTGATCAAGGCCCGGTCAGCCCTTAGTCATTTTTCGAACAACCATCACTGCCGGCACACTGACAAACGGACGGACGACCGACTTACTGCCTGCCTCCTCCCTCCCTCAATGCTCCGGGTCGTAACGCTGATCAAGGCCCGGTCAGCACTTAGTCGTTTTTCGAACTACCACCGCCGGCACAATGACGAACGGACGGACGACCGACCTACTGCCTCCCTCCCTCCCTCCCTGACCGGTGCCGGGTCGTAACGCTGATCAAGGCCCGGTCAGCACTTAGTCGTTTTTCGAACAACCAGCGCCGGCACACTGACGAACGGATGGACGACCGACCTACTGCCACCCTCCCTCCCTTCCTGACCGGTGCCGGGTCGTAACGCTGTTCATGGCCCGGTCAGCACTTAGTCGTTTTTCGAACAGCAACCGCCGACACACTGACTAACGGGCGGACGACGGACCTACTGCCTCCCTCCCTCCCTCCCTCACTGCACCGGGTCGTAACGCTGATCAAGGCCCGGTCAGCACTTAGTCGTTTTTCGAACTACCACCGCCGGCACACTGACGAACGAACGGACGACCGACCTACTGCCACCCTCCCTCCCTTCCTGACCGGTGCCGGGTCGTAACGCTGTTCATGGCCCGGTCAGCACTTAGTCGTTTTTTGATCTACCACCGCCGGCACACTGACAAAGGATGGACGACCGACCTACTACCTCCCTCCCTCCCTCCCTGACCAGCGCCGGGTCGTAACGCTGATTAAGGCCCGGTCAGCCCTTAGTCGTTTTTCGAACAACCACCGCCGGCACACTGACGAACGGACGGAGGACCGACCTACTGCCTCCCTCCCTCCCTCACTGCACCGGGTCGTAACGCTGATCAAGGCCCGGTCAGCACTTAGTCGTTTTTTCGAACTACCACCGCCGGCACACTGACGAACGGATGGACGACCGACCTACTGCCTCCCTCCCTCCCTCCCTGACCAGCGCCGGGTCGTAACGCTGATTAAGGCCCGGTCAGCCCTTAGTCGTTTTTCGAACAACCATCACTGCCGGCACACTGACAAACGGACGGACGACCGACCTACTGCCTCCCTCCCTCCCTCAATGCTCCGGGTCGTAACGCTGATCAAGGCCCGGTCAGCACTTAGTCGTTTTTCGAACAACCACCGCCGGCACACTGGCGAACGGACGGACGACCGACCTACTGCCTCCCTCCCTCCCTCACTGCTCCGGGTCGTAACGCTGATCAAGGCCCGGTCAGCACTTAGTCGTTTTTCGAACAACCACCGCCGGTACACTGACGAACGGACGGACGACCGACCTACTGCCTCCCTCCCTCCCTCCCTGACCGGTGCCGGGTCGTAACGCTGATTAAGGCCCGGTCAGCACTTAGTCGTTTTTCGAACAACCACCGCCGGCACACTGACGAACGGACGGACGACCGACCTACTGCCACCCTCCCTCCCTTCCTGACCGGTGCCGGGTCGTAACGCTGATTAAGGCCCGGTCAGCACTTAGTCGTTTTTCGAACAACCACCGCCGGCACACTGACGAACGGACGGACGACCGACCTACTGCCACCCTCCCTCCCTTCCTGACCGGTGCCGGGTCGTAACGCTGTTCATGGCCCGGTCAGCACTTAGTCGTTTTTCGAACAACAACCGCCGCACACTGACGAACGGATGGACGACCGACCTACTGCCACCCTCCCTCCCTTCCTGACCGGTGCCGGGTCGTAACGCTGATCAAGGCCCGGTCAGCACTTAGTCGTTTTTCGAAGAACCACCGCCGGCACACTGACGAACGGATGGACGACCGACCTACTGCCTCCCTCCCTCCCTCACAGCACCGGGTCGTAACGCTGATCAAGGCCCGGTCAGCACTTAGTCGTTTTTCGAACAACCAACTCTGCCGGCACACTGACGAACGGACGGACGACCGACCTACTGTCCCCCTCCCTCCCACACTGCTCCGGGTCGTAACGCTGATCAAGGCCCGGTCAGCACTTAGTCGTTTTTCGAACTACCACCGCCGGCACACTGACCAACGAACGGACGACCGACCTACTGCCACCCTCCCTCCCTTCCTGACCGGTGCCGGGTCGTAACGCTGTGCATGGCCCGGTCAGCACTTAGTCGTTTTTCGAACAACCACCGCCGGCACACTGACGACTGGACGGACGACCGACCTACTGCCTCCCTCCCTCCCTCACTGCACCGGGTCGTAACGCTGATCTAGGCCCAGTCAGCACTTAGTCGTTTTTCGAACTACCACCGCCGGCACACTGACGGACGGATGGGCGACCGACCTACTGCCTCCCTCCCTCCCGCCCTTACCAGTGCCGGGTTGTAACGCTGATCAAGGCCCGGTCAGCCCTTAGTCATTTTTCGAACAACCATCACTGCCGGCACACTGACAAACGGACGGACGACCGACTTACTGCCTGCCTCCTCCCTCCCTCAATGCTCCGGGTCGTAACGCTGATCAAGGCCCGGGCAGCACTTAGTCGTTTTTCGAACTACCACCGCCGGCACAATGACGAACGGACGGACGACCGACCTACTGCCTCCCTCCCTCCCTCCCTGACCGGTGCCAGGTCGTAACGCTGATCAAGGCCCGGTCAGCACTTAGTCGTTTTTCGAACTACCACCGCCGGCACACTGACGAACGAACGGACGACCGACCTACTGCCACCCTCCCTCCCTTCCTGACCGGTGCCGGGTCGTAACGCTGTTCATGGCCCGGTCAGCACTTAGTCGTTTTTCGAACAGCAACCGCCGACACACTGACTAACGGGCGGACGACGGACCTACTGCCTCCCTCCCTCCCTCCCTCACTGCACCGGGTCGTAACGCTGATCAAGGCCCGGTCAACACTTAGTCGTTTTTCGAACTACCACCGCCGGCACACTGACGAACGAACGGACGACCGACCTACTGCCACCCTCCCTCCCTTCCTGACCGGTGCCGGGTCGTAACGCTGTTCATGGCCCGGTCAGCACTTAGTCGTTTTTCGAACTACCACCGCCGGCACACTGGCGAACGGACAGACGACCGACCTACTGCCTCCCTCCCTCCCTCACTGCTCCGGGTCGTAACGCTGATCAAGGCCCGGTCAGCACTTAGTCGTTTTTCGAACAACAACCGCCGACACACTGACTAACGGGCGGACGACTGTCCTAGTGCCTCCCTCCCTCCCTCACTGCACCGGGTCGTAACGCTGATCAAGGCCCGGTCAGCACTTAGTCGTTTTTCGAACAACCACCGCCGGCACACTGACGAACGGATGGACGACCGACCTACTGCCTCCCTCCCTCCCTCCCTCCCTCCCTCCCTCCCTCCCTCCCTCCCTCCCTCCCTCCCTCCCTCCCTCCCTCCCTCCCTCCCTCCCTCCCTCCCTCCCTCCCTCCCTCCCTCCCTCCCTCCCTCCCTCACTGCGCCGGGTCGTAACGCTGTGCATGGCCCGGTCAGCACTTAGTCGTTTTTCGAACAACCACCGCCGGCACACTGACGAACGGATGGACGACCGACCTACTGCCACCCTCCCTCCCTTCCTGACCGGTGCCGGGTCGTAACGCTGATCATGGCCCGGTCAGCACTTAGTCGTTTTTCGAACAACCACCAGCGGCACACTGGCGAACGGACGGACGACCGACCTACTGCCTCCCTCCCTCCCTCACTGCTCCGGGTCGTAACGCTGATCAAGTCCCGGTCAGCACTTAGTCGTTTTTCGAACAACCACCGCCGGCACACTGACGAACGGACGGACGACCGACCTACTGCCTCCCTCCCTCCCTTCCTGACCGGTGCCGGGTCGTAACGCTGATTAAGGCCCGGTCAGCACTTAGTCGTTTTTCGAACAACAACCGCCGACACACTGACTAACGGGCGGACGACTGTCCTAGTGCCTCCCTCCCTCCCTCACTGCACCGGGTCGTAACGCTGATCAAGGCACGGTCAGCACTTAGTCGTTTTTCGAACAACCACCGCCGGCACACTGACGAACGGATGGACGACCGACCTACTGCCTCCCTCCCTCCCTCCCTCCCTCCCTCCCTCCCTCCCTCCCTCCCTCCCTCCCTCCCTCCCTCCCTCCCTCCCTCCCTCCCTCCCTCCCTCCCTCCCTCCCTCCCTCCCTCCCTCCCTCCCTCCCTCCCTCCCTCCCTCCCTCCCTCCCTCACTGCGCCGGGTCGTAACGCTGATCAAGGCCCGGTCAGCACTTAGTCGTTTTTCGAACAACCACCGCCGGCACACTGACGAACGGATGGACGACCGACCTACTGCCACCCTCCCTCCCTTCCTGACCGGTGCCGGGTCGTAACGCTGATCAAGGCCCGGTCAGCACTTAGTCGTTTTTCGAACAACCACCGCCGGCACACTGACGAACGGACGGACGACCGACCTACTGCCTCCCTCCCTCCCTCACTGCACCGGGTCGTAACGCTGATCAAGGCCCGGTCAGCACTTAGTCGTTTTTCGAACTACCACCGCCGGCACACTGACGAACGGATGGACGACCGACCTACTGCCTCCCTCCCTCCCTCCCTGACCAGCGCCGGGTCGTAACGCTGATTAAGGCCCGGTCAGCCCTTAGTCGTTTTTCGAACAACCATCACTGCCGGCACACTGACAAACGGACGGACGACCGACCTACTGCCTCCCTCCCTCCCTCACTGCTCCGGGTCGTAACGCTGATCAAGGCCCGGTCAGCACTTAGTCGTTTTTCGAACAACCACCGCCGGCACACTGGCGAACGGACAGACGACCGACCTACTGCCTCCCTCCCTCCCTCACTGCTCCGGGTCGTAACGCTGATCAAGGCCCGGTCAGCACTTAGTCGTTTTTCGAACAACCACCGCCGGCACACTGACGAACGGACGGACGACCGACCTACTGCCTCCCTCCCTCCCTCCCTGACCGGTGCCGGGTCGTAACGCTGATTAAGGCCCGGTCAGCACTTAGTCGTTTTTCGAACAACCACCGCCGGCACACTGACGAACGGACGGACGACCGACCTACTGCCACCCTCCCTCCCCTCCTGACCGGTGCCGGGTCGTAACGCTGTTCATGGCCCGGTCAGCACTTAGTCGTTTTTCGAACAACAACCGCCGACACACTGACTAACGGGCGGACGACTGTCCTAGTGCCTCCCTCCCTCCCTGACTGCACCGGGTCGTAACGCTGATCAAGGCCCGGTCAGCACTTAGTCGTTTTTCGAACAACCACCGCCGGCACACTGACGAACGGATGGACGACCGACCTACTGCCTCCCTCCCTCCCTCCCTCACTGCGCCGGGTCGTAACGCTGATCAAGGCCCGGTCAGCACTTAGTCGTTTTTCGAACAACCACCGCCGGCACACTGACGAACGGATGGACGACCGACCTACTGCCACCCTCCCTCCCTTCCTGACCGGTGCCGGGTCGTAACGCTGATCATGGCCCGGTCAGCACTTAGTCGTTTTTCGAACAACCACCAGCGGCACACTGGCGAACGGACGGACGACCGACCTACTGCCTCCCTCCCTCCCTCACTGCTCCGGGTCGTAACGCTGATCAAGTCCCGGTCAGCACTTAGTCGTTTTTCGAACAACCACCGCCGGCACACTGACGAACGGACGGACGACCGACCTACTGCCTCCCTCCCTCCCTTCCTGACCGGTGCCGGGTCGTAACGCTGATTAAGGCCCGGTCAGCACTTAGTCGTTTTTCGAACAACAACCGCCGACACACTGACTAACGGGCGGACGACTGTCCTAGTGCCTCCCTCCCTCCCTCACTGCACCGGGTCGTAACGCTGATCAAGGCACGGTCAGCACTTAGTCGTTTTTCGAACAACCACCGCCGGCACACTGACGAACGGATGGACGACCGACCTACTGCCTCCCTCCCTCCCTCCCTGACCAGCGCCGGGTCGTAACGCTGATTAAGGCCCGGACAGCCCTTAGTCGTTTTTCGAACAACCATCACTGCCGGCACACTGACAAACGGACGGACGACCGACCTACTGCCTCCCTCCCTCCCTCAATGCTCCGGGTCGTAACGCTGATCAAGGCCCGGTCAGCACTTAGTTGTTTTTCGAACAACCACCAGCGGCACACTGGCGAACGGACGGACGACCGACCTACTGCCTCCCTCCCTCCCTCACTGCTCCGGGTCGTAACGCTGATCAAGTCCCGGTCAGCACTTAGTCGTTTTTCGAACAACCACCGCCGGCACACTGACGAACGGACGGACAACAGACCTACTGCCTCCCTCCCTCCCTCACTGCACCGGGTCGTAACGCTGATCAAGGCCCGGTCAGCACTTAGTCGTTTTTCGAACAACAACCGCCGGCACACTGACGAACGGACGGACGACCGACCTACTGCCTCCCTCCCTCCCTCACTGCACCGGGTCGTAACGCTGATCAAGGCCCGGTCAGCACTTAGTCATTTTTCGAACAACCATCACTGCCGGCACACTGACAAACGGACGGACGACCGACTTACTGCCTGCCTCCCTCCCTCCCTCAATGCTCCGGGTCGTAACGCTGATCAAGGCCCCGGTCAGCACTTAGTCGTTTTTCGAACTACCACCGCCGGCACAATGACGAACGGACGGACGACCGACCTACTGCCTCCCTCCCTCCCTCCCTGACCGGTGCCGGGTCGTAACGCTGATCAAGGCCCGGTCAGCACTTAGTCGTTTTTCGAACTACCACCGCCGGCACACTGACGAACGAACGGACGACCGACCTACTGCCACCCTCCCTCCCTTCCTGACCGGTGCCGGGTCGTAACGCTGTTCATGGCCCGGTCAGCACTTAGTCGTTTTTCGAACTACCACCGCCGGCACACTGACGAACGGATGGACGACCGACCTACTGCCTCCCTCCCTCCCTCCCTGACCAGCGCCGGGTCGTAACGCTGATTAAGGCCCGGTCAGCCCTTAGTCGTTTTTCGAACAACCATCACTGCCGGCACACTGACAAACGGACGGACGACCGACCTACTGCCTCCCTCCCTCCCTCAATGCTCCGGGTCGTAACGCTGATCAAGGCCCGGTCAGCACTTAGTCGTTTTTCGAACAACCACCGCCGGCACACTGGCGAACGGACGGACGACCGACCTACTGCCTCCCTCCCTCCCTCCCTGACCAGCGCCGGGTCGTAACGCTGATTAAGGCCCGGTCAGCCCTTAGTCGTTTTTCGAACAACCATCACTGCCGGCACACTGACGAACGGACGGACGACCGACCTACTGCCTCCCTCCCTCCCTCCCTCACTGCACCGGGTCGTAACGCTGATCAAGGCCCGGTCAGCACTTAGTCGTTTTTCGAACTACCACCGCCGGCACACTGACGAACGGATGGACGACCGACCTACTGCCTCCCTCCCTCCCTCAATGCTCCGGGTCGTAACGCTGATCAAGGCCCGGTCAGCACTTAGTCGTTTTTCGAACTACCACCGCCGGCACACTGACGAACGGACAGACGACCGACCTACTGCCTCCCTCCCTCCCTCACTGCTCCGGGTCGTAACGCTGATCAAGGCCCGGTCAGCACTTAGTCGTTTTTCGAACTACCACCGCCGGCACAATGACGAACGGACGGACGACCGACCTACTGCCTCCCTCCCTCCCTCCAATACCGGTGCCGGGTCGTAACGCTGATCAAGGCCCCGGTCAGCACTTAGTCGTTTTTCGAACAGCAACCGCCGACACACTGACTAACGGGCGGACGACCGACCTACTGCCACCCTCCCTCCCTTCCTGACCGGTGCCGGGTCGTAACGCTGTTCATGGCCCGGTCAGCACTTAGTCGTTTTTCGAACAACAACCGCCGACACACTGACTAACGGGCGGACGACTGTCCTAGTGCCTCCCTCCCTCCCTCACTGCACCGGGTCGTAACGCTGATCATGGCCCGGTCAGCACTTAGTCGTTTTTCGAACAACCACCGCCGGCACACTGACGACCGGACGACGACCGACCTACTGCCTCCCTCCCTCCCTCACTGCTCCGGGTCGTAACGCTGATCAAGGCCCGGTCAGCACTTAGTCGTTTTTCGAACAACAACCGCCGACACACTGACTAACGGGCGGACGACTATCCTAGTGCCTCCCTCCCTCCCTCACTGCACCGGGTCGTAACGCTGATCAAGGCCCGGTCAGCACTTAGTCGTTTTTCGAACAACAACCGCCGACACACTGACTAACGGGCGGACGACTGTCCTAGTGCCTCCCTCCCTCCCTCACTGCACCGGGTCGTAACGCTGATCAAGGCCCGGTCAGCACTTAGTCGTTTTTCGAACTACCACGCCGGCACACTGACGAACGAACGGACGACCGACCTACTGCCACCCTCCCTCCCTTCCTGACCGGTGCCGGGTCGTAACGCTGTTCATGGCCCGGTCAGCACTTAGTCGTTTTTCGAACAACAACCGCCGACACACTGACTAACGGGCGGACGACGGACCTACTGCCTCCCTCCCTCCCCCTAACTGCACCGGGTCGTAAGGCTGATCAAGGCCCGGTCAGCACTTAGTCGTTTTTCGAACTACCACCGCCGGCACACTGACGAACGGATGGACGACCGACCTACTGCCTCCCTCCCTCCCTCAATGCTCCGGGTCGTAACGCTGATCAAGGCCCGGTCAGCACTTAGTCGTTTTTCGAACTACCACCGCCGGCACACTGACGAACGGATGGACGACCGACCTACTGCCTCCCTCCCTCCCTCAATGCTCCGGGTCGTAACGCTGATCAAGGCCCGGTCAGCACTTAGTCGTTTTTCGAACAACAACCGCCGACACACTGACTAACGGGCGGACGACTGTCCTACTGCCTCCCTCCCTCCCTCACTGCACCGGGTCGTAACGCTGATCATGGCCCGGTCAGCACTTAGTCGTTTTTCGAACAACCACCGCCGGCACACTGACGAACGGATGGACGACCGACCTACTGCCTCCCTCCCTCCCTCACTGCACCGGGTCGTAACGCTGATCAAGGCCCGGTCAGCACTTAGTCGTTTTTCGAACTACCACCGCCGGCACACTGACGAACGGATGGACGACCGACCTACTGCCTCCCTCCCTCCCTCCCTGACCAGCGCCGGGTCGTAACGCTGATTAAGGCCCGGTCAGCCCTTAGTCGTTTTTCGAACAACCATCACTGCCGGCACACTGACAAACGGACGGACGACTGACCTACTGCCTCCCTCCCTCCCTCAATGCTCCGGGTCGTAACGCTGATCAAGGCCCGGTCAGCACTTAGTCGTTTTTCGAACAACCACCGCCGGCACACTGGCGAACGGACGGACGACCGACCTACTGCCTCCCTCCCTCCCTCCCTGACCAGCGCCGGGTCGTAACGCTGATTAAGGCCCGGTCAGCCCTTAGTCGTTTTTCGAACAACCATCACTGCCGGCACACTGACGAACGGACGGACGACCGACCTACTGCCTCCCTCCCTCCCTCCCTCACTGCACCGGGTCGTAACGCTGATCAAGGCCCGGTCAGCACTTAGTCGTTTTTCGAACTACCACCGCCGGCACACTGACGAACGGATGGACGACCGACCTACTGCCTCCCTCCCTCCCTCAATGCTCCGGGTCGTAACGCTGATCAAGGCCCGGTCAGCACTTAGTCGTTTTTCGAACTACCACCGCCGGCACACTGACGAACGGACAGACGACCGACCTACTGGCTCCCTCCCTCCCTCACTGCTCCGGGTCGTAACGCTGATCAAGGCCCGGTCAGCACTTAGTCGTTTTTCGAACTACCACCGCCGGCACAATGACGAACGGACGGACGACCGACCTACTGCCTCCCTCCCTCCCTCCAATACCGGTGCCGGGTCGTAACGCTGATCAAGGCCCGGTCAGCACTTAGTCGTTTTTCGAACAGCAACCGCCGACACACTGACTAACGGGCGGACGACCGACCTACTGCCACCCTCCCTCCCTTCCTGACCGGTGCCGGGTCGTAACGCTGTTCATGGCCCGGTCAGCACTTAGTCGTTTTTCGAACAACAACCGCCGACACACTGACTAACGGGCGGACGACTGTCCTAGTGCCTCCCTCCCTCCCTCACTGCACCGGGTCGTAACGCTGATCATGGCCCGGTCAGCACTTAGTCGTTTTTCGAACAACCACCGCCGGCACACTGACGACCGGACGACGACCGACCTACTGCCTCCCTCCCTCCCTCACTGCTCCGGGTCGTAACGCTGATCAAGGCCCGGTCAGCACTTAGTCGTTTTTCGAACAACAACCGCCGACACACTGACTAACGGGCGGACGACTGTCCTAGTGCCTCCCTCCCTCCCTCACTGCACCGGGTCGTAACGCTGATCAAGGCCCGGTCAGCACTTAGTCGTTTTTCGAACAACAACCGCCGACACACTGACTAACGGGCGGACGACTGTCCTAGTGCCTCCCTCCCTCCCTCACTGCACCGGGTCGTAACGCTGATCAAGGCCCGGTCAGCACTTAGTCGTTTTTCGAACTACCACCGCCGGCACACTGACGAACGAACGGACGACCGACCTACTGCCACCCTCCCTCCCTTCCTGACCGGTGCCGGGTCGTAACGCTGTTCATGGCCCGGTCAGCACTTAGTCGTTTTTCGAACAACAACCGCCGACACACTGACTAACGGGCGGACGACGGACCTACTGCCTCCCACCCTCCCTCCCTAACTGCACCGGGTCGTAAGGCTGATCAAGGCCCGGTCAGCACTTAGTCGTTTTTCGAACTACCACCGCCGGCACACTGACGAACGGATGGACGACCGACCTACTGCCTCCCTCCCTCCCTCAATGCTCCGGGTCGTAACGCTGATCAAGGCCCGGTCAGCACTTAGTCGTTTTTCGAACTACCACCGCCGGCACACTGACGAACGGATGGACGACCGACCTACTGCCTCCCTCCCTCCCTCAATGCTCCGGGTCGTAACGCTGATCAAGGCCCGGTCAGCACTTAGTCGTTTTTCGAACAACAACCGCCGACACACTGACTAACGGGCGGACGACTGTCCTACTGCCTCCCTCCCTCCCTCACTGCACCGGGTCGTAACGCTGATCATGGCCCGGTCAGCACTTAGTCGTTTTTCGAACAACCACCGCCGGCACACTGACGAACGGATGGACGACCGACCTACTGCCTCCCTCCCTCCCTCACTGCACCGGGTCGTAACGCTGATCAAGGCCCGGTCAGCACTTAGTCGTTTTTCGAACTACCACCGCCGGCACATTGACGAACGGATGGACGACCGACCTACTGCCTCCCTCCCTCCCTCCCTGACCAGCGCCGGGTCGTAACGCTGATTAAGGCCCGGTCAGCCCTTAGTCGTTTTTCGAACAACCATCACTGCCGGCACACTGACAAACGGACGGACGACCGACCTACTGCCTCCCTCCCTCCCTCAATGCTCCGGGTCGTAACGCTGATCAAGGCCCGGTCAGCACTTAGTCGTTTTTCGAACAACCACCGCCGGCACACTGGCGAACGGACGGACGACCGACCTACTGCCTCCCTCCCTCCCTCACTGCTCCGGGTCGTAACGCTGATCAAGGCCCGGTCAGCACTTAGTCGTTTTTCGAACAACCACCGCCGGCACACTGACGAACGGACGGACGACCGACCTACTGCCTCCCTCCCTCCCTCACTGCGCCGGGTCGTAACGCTGATCAAGGCCCGGTCAGCACTTAGTCGTTTTTCGAACAACCACCGCCGGCACACTGACGAACGGATGGACGACCGACCTACTGCCACCCTCCCTCCCTTCCTGACCGGTGCCGGGTCGTAACGCTGATCAAGGCCCGGTCAGCACTTAGTCGTTTTTCGAACAACCACCGCCGGCACACTGACGAACGGATGGACGACCGACCTACTGCCTCCCTCCCTCCCTCACAACACCGGGTCGTAACGCTGATCAAGGCCCGGTCAGCACTTAGTCGTTTTTCGAACAACCACCGCCGGCACACTGACGAACGGACGGACGACCGACCTACTGCCACCCTCCCTCCCTTCCTGACCGGTGCCGGGTCGTAACGCTGTGCATGGCCCGGTCAGCACTTAGTCGTTTTTCGAACAACCACCGCCGGCACACTGACGACTGGACGGACGACCGACCTACTGCCTCCCTCCCTCCCTCACTGCATCGGGTCGTAACGCTGATCAAGGCCCGGTCAGCACTTAGTCGTTTTTCGAACAACCACCAGCGGCACTCTGGCGAAAGGACGGACGACCGACCTACTGCCTCCCTCCCTCCGTCACAACACCGGGTCGTAACGCTGATCAAGGCCCGGTCAGCACTTAGTCGTTTTTCGAACAACCAACTCTGCCGGCACACTGACGAACGGACGGACGACCGACCTACTGTCCCCCTCCCTCCCACACTGCTCCGGGTCGTAACGCTGATCAAGGCCCGGTCAGCACTTAGTCGTTTTTCGAACTACCACCGCCGGCACACTGACCAACGAACGGACGACCGACCTACTGCCACCCTCCCTCCCTTCCTGACCGGTGCCGGGTCGTAACGCTGTGCATGGCCCGGTCAGCACTTAGTCGTTTTTCGAACAACCATCGCCGGCACACTGACGACTGGACGGACGACCGACCTACTGCCTCCCTCCCTCCCTCACTGCACCGGGTCGTAACGCTGATCAAGGCCCGGTCAGCACTTAGTCGTTTTTCGAACAACCACCAGCGGCACTCTGGCGAAAGGACGGACGACCGACCTACTGCCTCCCTCCCTCCCTCACTGCTCCGGGTCGTAACGCTGATCAAGGCCCGGTCAGCACTTAGTCGTTTTTCGAACAACCACCGCCGGCACACTGGCGAACGGACGGACGACCGACCTACTGCCTCCCTCCCTCCCTCACTGCACCGGGTCGTAACGCTGATCAAGGCCCGGTCAGCACTTAGTCGTTTTTCGAACTACCACCGCCGGCACACTGACGAACGGATGGACGACCGACCTACTGCCTCCCTCCCTCCCTCAATGCTCCGGGTCGTAACGCTGATCAAGGCCCGGTCAGCACTTAGTCGTTTTTCGAACAACCACCGCCGGCACACTGACGAACGGATGGACGACCGACCTACCTACTGCCTCCCTCCCTCCCTCCCTCCCTCACAGCACCGGGTCGTAACGCTGATCAAGGCCCGGTCAGCACTTAGTCGTTTTTCGAACAACCAACTCTGCCGGCACACTGACGAACGGACGGACGACCGACCTACTGTCCCCCTCCCTCCCAAACCGCTCCGGGTCGTAACGCAGATCAAGGCCCGGTCAGCACTTAGTCGTTTTTCGAACAACCACCAGCGGCACACTGGCGAACGGACGGACGACCGACCTACTGCCTCCCTCCCTCCCTCCCTGCTCCGGGTCGTAACGCTGATCAAGGCCCGGTCAGCACTTAGTCGTTTTTCGAACAACCACCGCCGGCACACTGACGAACGGACGGACGACCGACCTACTGCCTCCCTCCCTCCCTCCCTCACTGCACCGGGTCGTAACGCTGATCAAGGCCCGGTCAGCACTTAGTCGTTTTTCGAACTACCACCGCCGGCACACTGACGAACGGATGGACGACCGACCTACTGCCTCCATCCCTCCCGCCCTGACCAGTGCCGGGTCGTAACGCTGATCAAGGCCCGGTCAGCACTTAGTCGTTTTTCGAACAACCACCAGCGGCACACTGGCGAACGGACGGACGACTGTCCTAGTGCCTCCCTCCCTCACTGCACCGGGTCGTAACGCTGATCAAGACCCGGTCAGCACTTAGTCGTTTTTCGAACAACCAACTCTGCCGGCACACTGACGAACGGACGGACGACCGACCTACTGTCCCCCTCCCTCCCAAACCGCTCCGGGTCGTAACGCAGATCAAGGCCCGGTCAGCACTTAGTCGTTTTTCGAACAACCACCAGCGGCACACTGGCGAACGGACGGACGACCGACCTACTGCCTCCCTCCCTCCCTCCCTGCTCCGGGTCGTAACGCTGATCAAGGCCCGGTCAGCACTTAGTCGTTTTTCGAACAACCACCGCCGGCACACTGACGAACGGACGGACGACCGACCTACTGCCTCCCTCCCTCCCTCCCTCACTGCACCGGGTCGTAACGCTGATCAAGGCCCGGTCAGCACTTAGTCGTTTTTCGAACTACCACCGCCGGCACACTGACGAACGGATGGACGACCGACCTACTGCCTCCCTCCCTCCCGCCCTGACCAGTGCCGGGTCGTAACGCTGATCAAGGCCCGGTCAGCACTTAGTCGTTTTTCGAACAACCACCAGCGGCACACTGGCGAACGGACGGACGACTGTCCTAGTGCCTCCCTCCCTCCCTCACTGCACCGGGTCGTAACGCTGATCAAGACCCGGTCAGCACTTAGTCGTTTTTCGAACAACCATCGCCGGCACACTGACGAACGGACGGACGACCGACCTACTGCCTCCCTCCCTCCCTCACTGCACCGGGTCGTAACGCTGATCAAGGCCCGGTCAGCACTTAGTCGTTTTTCGAACTACCACCGCCGGCACACTGACGAACGAACGGACGACCGACCTACTGCCTCCCTCCCTCCCTCAATGCTCCGGGTCGTAACGCTGATCAAGGCCCGGTCAGCACTTAGTCGTTTTTCGAACAACCACCGCCGGCACACTGACGAACGGACGGACGACCGACCTACTGCCTCCCTCCCTCCCTCCCTGACCGGTGCCGGGTAGTAACGCTGATTAAGGCCCCGTCAGCACTTAGTCGTTTTTCGAACAACCACCGCCGGCACACTGACGAACGGACGGACGACCGACCTACTGCCACCCTCCCTCCCTTCCTGACCGGTGCCGGGCCGTAACGCTGTTCATGGCCCGGTCAGCACTTAGTCGTTTTTCGAACAACAACCGCCGACACACTGACTAACGGGCGGACGACTGTCCTAGTGCCTCCCTCCCTCCCTCACTGCACCGGGCCGTAACGCTGTTCATGGCCCGGTCAGCACTTAGTCGTTTTTCGAACAACAACCGCCGACACACTGACTAACGGGCGGACGACTGTCCTAGTGCCTCCCTCCCTCCCTCACTGCTCCGGGTCGTAACGCTGATTAAGGCCCCGTCAGCACTTAGTCGTTTTTCGAACAACCACCGCCGGCACACTGACGAACGGACGGACGACCGACCTACTGCCACCCTCCCTCCCTTCCTGACCGGTGCCGGGCCGTAACGCTGTTCATGGCCCGGTCAGCACTTAGTCGTTTTTCGAACAACAACCGCCGACACACTGACTAACGGGCGGACGACTGTCCTAGTGCCTCCCTCCCTCCCTCACTGCACCGGGTCGTAACGCTGATCATGGCCCGGTCAGCACTTAGTCGTTTTTCGAACAACCACCGCCGGCACACTGACGACCGGACGGACGACCGACCTACTGCCTCCCTCCCTCCCTCACTGCACCGGGTCGTAACGCTGATCTAGGCCCGGTCAGCACTTAGTCGTTTTTCGAACTACCACCGCCGGCACACTGACGAACGGATGGACGACCGACCTACTGCCTCCCTCCCTCCCGCCCTGACCAGCGCCGGGTCGTAACGCTGATCAAGGCCCGGTCAGCCCTTAGTCATTTTTCGAACAACCATCACTGCCGGCACACTGACAAACGGACGGACGACCGACCTAGTGCCTCCCTCCCTCCTTCAATGCTCCGGGTCGTAACGCTGATCAAGGACCGGTCAGCACTTAGTCGTTTTTCGAACTACCACCGCCGGCACAATGACGAACGGACGGACGACCGACCTACTGCCTCCCTCCCTCCCTCCCTGACCGGTGCCGGGTCGTAACGCTGATCAAGGCCCGGTCAGCACTTAGTCGTTTTTCGAACAACAACCGCCGACACACTGACTAACGGGCGGACGACTGTCCTAGTGCCTCCCTCCCTCCCTCACTGCACCGGGTCGTAACGCTGATCAAGGCCCGGTCAGCACTTAGTCGTTTTTCGAACAACCACCAGCGGCACTCTGGCGAACGGACGGACGACCGACCTACTGCCTCCCTCCCTCCGTCACTTCTCCGGGTCGTAACGCTGATCAAGGCCCGGTCAGCACTTAGTCGTTTTTCGAACAACCACCAGCGGCACACTGGCGAACGGACGGACGACCGACCTACTGCCTCCCTCCCTCCCTCACTGCACCGGGTCGTAACGCTGATCAAGGCCCGGTCAGCACTTAGTCGTTTTTCGAACTACCACCGCCGGCACACTGACGAACGGATGGACGACCGACCTACTGCCTCCCTCCCTCCCTCCCTCACTGCACCGGGTCGTAACGCTGATCAAGGCCCGGTCAGCACTTAGTCGTTTTTCGAACTACCACCGCCGGCACACTGACGAACGAACGGACGACCGACCTACTGCCACCCTCCCTCCCTTCCTGACCGGTGCCGGGTCGTAACGCTGTACATGGCCCGGTCAGCACTTAGTCGTTTTTCGAACAGCAACCGCCGGCACACTGACGAACGGACGGACGACCGACCTACTGCCTCCCTCCCTCCCTCCCTGACCGGTGCCGGGTAGTAACGCTGATTAAGGCCCCGTCAGCACTTAGTCGTTTTTCGAACAACCACCGCCGGCACACTGACGAACGGACGGACGACCGACCTACTGCCACCCTCCCTCCCTTCCTGACCGGTGCCGGGCCGTAACGCTGTTCATGGCCCGGTCAGCACTTAGTCGTTTTTCGAACAACAACCGCCGACACACTGACTAACGGGCGGACGACTGTCCTAGTGCCTCCCTCCCTCCCTCACTGCACCGGGTCGTAACGCTGATCATGGCCCGGTCAGCACTTAGTCGTTTTTCGAACAACCACCGCCGGCACACTGACGACCGGACGGACGACCGACCTACTGCCTCCCTCCCTCCCTCACTGCACCGGGTCGTAACGCTGATCTAGGCCCGGTCAGCCCTTAGTCATTTTTCGAACTACCACCGCCGGCACACTGACGAACGGATGGACGACCGACCTACTGCCTCCCTCCCTCCCGCCCTGACCAGCGCCGGGTCGTAACGCTGATCAAGGCCCGGTCAGCCCTTAGTCATTTTTCGAACAACCATCACTGCCGGCACACTGACAAACGGACGGACGACCGACCTAGTGCCTCCCTCCCTCCTTCAATGCTCCGGGTCGTAACGCTGATCAAGGCCCGGTCAGCACTTAGTCGTTTTTCGAACTACCACCGCCGGCACAATGACGAACGGACGGACGACCGACCTACTGCCTCCCTCCCTCCCTCCCTGACCGGTGCCGGGTCGTAACGCTGATCAAGGCCCGGTCAGCACTTAGTCGTTTTTCGAACAACCACCGCCGGCACACTGACGAACGGACGGACAACCGACCTACTGCCACCCTCCCTCCCTTCCTGACCGGTGCCGGGCCGTAACGCTGTTCATGGCCCGGTCAGCACTTAGTCGTTTTTCGAACAACAACCGCCGACACACTGACTAACGGGCGGACGACTGTCCTAGTGCCTCCCTCCCTCCCTCACTGCACCGGGCCGTAACGCTGTTCATGGCCCGGTCAGCACTTAGTCGTTTTTCGAACAACAACCGCCGACACACTGACTAACGGGCGGACGACTGTCCTAGTGCCTCCCTCCCTCCTTCAATGCTCCGGGTCGTAACGCTGATCAAGGCCCGGTCAGCACTTAGTCGTTTTTCGAACTACCACCGCCGGCACAATGACGAACGGACGGACGACCGACCTACTGCCTCCCTCCCTCCCTCCCTGACCGGTGCCGGGTCGTAACGCTGATCAAGGCCCGGTCAGCACTTAGTCGTTTTTCGAACAACCACCGCCGGCACACTGACGAACGAACGGACGACCGACCTACTGCCACCCTCCCTCCCTTCCTGACCGGTGCCGGGTCGTAACGCTGTTCATGGCCCGGTCAGCACTTAGTCGTTTTTCGAACAACAACCGCCGACACACTGACTAACGGGCGGAGGACTGTCCTAGTGCCTCCCTCCCTCCCTCACTGCACCGGGTCGTAACGCTGATCATGGCCCGGTCAGCACTTAGTCGTTTTTCGAACAACCACCGCCGGCACACTGACGAACGGATGGACGACCGACCTACTGCCTCCCTCCCTCCCTCCCTCACTGCACCGGGTCGTAACGCTGATCAAGGCCCGGTCAGCACTTGGTCGTTTTACGAACAACCACCGCCGGCACACTGACGAACGGACGGACGACCGACCTACTGCCTCCCTCCCTCCCTCACTGCACCGGGTCGTAACGCTGATCAAGGCCCGGTCAGCACTTAGTCGTTTTTCGAACTACCACCGCCGGCTCACTGACGAACGGATGGACGACCGACCTACTGCCTCCCTCCCTCCCTCACTGCTCCGGGTCGTAACGCTGATCAAGGCCCGGACAGCACTTAGTCGTTTTTCGAACAACCACCAGCGGCACACTGGCGAACGAACGGACGACCGACCTACTGCCTCCCTCCCTCCCTCACTGCACCGGGTCGTAACGCTGATCAAGGCCCGGTCAGCACTTAGTCGTTTTACGAACAACCACCGCCGGCACACTGACGAACGGACGGACGACCGACCTACTGCCTCCCTCCCTCCCTCACTGCACCGGGTCGTAACGCTGATCAAGGCCCGGTCAGCACTTAGTCGTTTTTCGAACAACCACCGCCGGCACACTGACGAACGGACGGACGACCGACCTACTGCCTCCCTCCCTCCCTCACTGCACCGGGTCGTAACGCTGATCAAGGCCCGGTCAGCACTTAGTCGTTTTTCGAACAACCACCAGCGGCACACTGACGAACGGACGGACGACCGACCTACTGCCTCCCTCCCTCCCTCACTGCACCGGGTCGTAACGCTGATCAAGGCCCGGTCAGCACTTAGTCGTTTTTCGAACAACCACCGCCGGCACACTGACGAACGGATGGACGACCGACCTACTGCCTCCCTCCCTCCCTCACTGCACCGGGTCGTAACGCTGATCAAGGCCCGGTCAGCACTTAGTCGTTTTTCGAACAACCACCGCCGGCACACTGACGAACGGATGGACGACCGACCTACTGCCTCCCTCCCTCCCTCCCTCACTGCACCGGGTCGTAACGCTGATCAAGGCCCGGTCAGCACTTGGTCGTTTTACGAACAACCACCGCCGGCACACTGACGAACGGACGGACGACCGACCTACTGCCTCCCTCCCTCCCTCACTGCTCCGGGTCGTAACGCTGATCAAGGCCCGGACAGCACTTAGTCGTTTTTCGAACAACCACCAGCGGCACACTGGCGAACGGACGGACGACCGACCTACTGCCTCCCTCCCTCCCTCACTGCTCCGGGTCGTAACGCTGATCAAGGCCCGGTCAGCACTTAGTCGTTTTACGAACAACCACCGCCGGCACACTGACGAACGGACGGACGACCGACCTACTGCCTCCCTCCCTCCCTCACTGCACCGGGTCGTAACGCTGATCAAGGCCCGGTCAGCACTTAGTCGTTTTTCGAACAACCACCGCCGGCACACTGACGAACGGACGGACGACCGACCTACTGCCTCCCTCCCTCCCTCACTGCACCGGGTCGTAACGCTGATCAAGGCCCGGTCAGCACTTAGTCGTTTTTCGAACAACCACCGCCGGCACACTGGCGAACGGACGGACGACCGACCTACTGCCTCCCTCCCTCCCTCACTGCTCCGGGTCGTAACGCTGATCAAGGCCCGGTCAGCACTTAGTCGTTTTTCGAACTACTACCGCCGGCACACTGACGAACGGATGGACGACCGACCTACTGCCTCCCTTCCTCCCTCCCTCACTGCACCGGGTCGTAACGCTGATCAAGACCCGGTCAGCACTTAGTCGTTTTTCGAACAACCACCGCCGGCACACTGACGAACGGATGGACGACCGACCTACTGCCTCCCTCCCTCCCGCCCTGACCAGTGCCGGGTCGTAACGCTGATCAAGGCCCGGTCAGCACTTAGTCGTTTTTCGAACAACCACCAGCGGCACACTGGCGAACGGACGGACGACTGTCCTAGTGCCTCCCTCCCTCCCTCACTGCACCGGGTCGTAACGCTGATCAAGGCCCGGTCAGCACTTAGTCGTTTTTCGAACAACCACCAGCGGCACTCTGGCGAACGGACGGACGACCGACCTACTGCCTCCCTCCCTCCGTCACTTCTCCGGGTCGTAACGCTGATCAAGGCCCGGTCAGCACTTAGTCGTTTTTCGAACTACCACCGCCGGCACACTGACGAACGGACGGACGACCGACCTACTGCCTCCCTCCCTCCCTCACTGCACCGGGTCGTAACGCTGATCAAGGCCCGGTCAGCCCTTAGTCATTTTTCGAACAACCACCGCTGCCGGCACACTGACAAACGGACGGACGACCGACCTACTGCCTCCCTCCCTCCCTCAATGCTCCGGGTCGTAACGCTGATCAAGGCCCGGTCAGCACTTAGTCGTTTTCCGAACTACCACCGCCGGCACAATGACGAACGGACGGACGACCGACCTACTGCCTCCCTCCCTCCCTCCCTGACCGGTGCCGGGTCGTAACGCTGATCAAGGCCCGGTCAGCACTTAGTCGTTTTTCGAACAACCACCGCCGGCACACTGACGAACGAACGGACGACCGACCTACTGCCACCCTCCCTCCCTTCCTGACCGGTGCCGGGTCGTAACGCTGTTCATGGCCCGGTCAGCACTTAGTCGTTTTTCGAACAACAACCGCCGACACACTGACTAACGGGCGGACGACTGTCCTAGTGCCTCCCTCCCTCCCTCACTGCACCGGGTCGTAACGCTGATCATGGCCCGGTCAGCACTTAGTCGTTTTTCGAACAACCACCGCCGGCACCCTGACGAACGGATGGACGACCGACCTACTGCCTCCCTCCCTCCCTCCCTCACTGCACCGGGTCGTAACGCTGATCAAGGCCCGGTCAGCACTTAGTCGTTTTTCGAACAACCACCGCCGGCACACTGACGAACGGATGGACGACCGACCTACTGCCTCCCTCCCTCCCTCCCTCACTGCACCGGGTCGTAACGCTGATCATGACCCGGTCAGCACTTAGTCGTTTTTCGAACAACCACCGCCGGCACACTTACGAACGGACGGACGACCGACCTACTGCCTCCCTCCCTCCCTCACTGCACCGGGTCGTAACGCTGATCAAGGCCCGGTCAGCACTTAGTCGTTTTTCGGACTACCACCGCCGGCACACTGACGAACGAACGGACGACCGACCTACTGCCACCCTCCCTCCCTTCCTGACCGGTGCCGGGTCGTAACGCTGTTCATGGCCCGGTCAGCACTTAGTCGTTTTTCGAACAACAACCGCCGACACACTGACTAACGGGCGGACGACTGTCCTAGTGCCTCCCTCCCTCCCTCACTGCACCGGGTCGTAACGCTGATCAAGGCCCGGTCAGCACTTAGTCGTTTTTCGAACAACCACCAGCGGCACTCTGGCGAACGGACGGACGACCGACCTACTGCCTCCCTCCCTCCGTCACTTCTCCGGGTCGTAACGCTGATCAAGGCCCGGTCAGCACTTAGTCGTTTTTCGAACAACCACCAGCGGCACACTGGCGAACGGACGGACGACCGACCTACTGCCTCCCTCCCTCCCTCACTGCACCGGGTCGTAACGCTGATCAAGGCCCGGTCAGCACTTAGTCGTTTTTCGAACTACCACCGCCGGCACACTGACGAACGGATGGACGACCGACCTACTGCCTCCCTCCCTCCCTCCCTCACTGCACCGGGTCGTAACGCTGATCAAGGCCCGGTCAGCACTTAGTCGTTTTTCGAACTACCACCGCCGGCACACTGACGAACGAACGGACGACCGACCTACTGCCACCCTCCCTCCCTTCCTGACCGGTGCCGGGTCGTAACGCTGTACATGGCCCGGTCAGCACTTAGTCGTTTTTCGAACAGCAACCGCCGGCACACTGACGAACGGACGGACGACCGACCTACTGCCTCCCTCCCTCCCTCCCTGACCGGTGCCGGGTAGTAACGCTGATTAAGGCCCCGTCAGCACTTAGTCGTTTTTCGAACAACCACCGCCGGCACACTGACGAACGGACGGACGACCGACCTACTGCCACCCTCCCTCCCTTCCTGACCGGTGCCGGGCCGTAACGCTGTTCATGGCCCGGTCAGCACTTAGTCGTTTTTCGAACAACAACCGCCGACACACTGACTAACGGGCGGACGACTGTCCTAGTGCCTCCCTCCCTCCCTCACTGCACCGGGTCGTAACGCTGATCATGGCCCGGTCAGCACTTAGTCGTTTTTCGAACAACCACCGCCGGCACACTGACGACCGGACGGACGACCGACCTACTGCCTCCCTCCCTCCCTCACTGCACCGGGTCGTAACGCTGATCTAGGCCCGGTCAGCACTTAGTCGTTTTTCGAACTACCACCGCCGGCACACTGACGAACGGATGGACGACCGACCTACTGCCTCCCTCCCTCCCGCCCTGACCAGCGCCGGGTCGTAACGCTGATCAAGGCCCGGTCAGCCCTTAGTCATTTTTCGAACAACCATCACTGCCGGCACACTGACAAACGGACGGACGACCGACCTAGTGCCTCCCTCCCTCCTTCAATGCTCCGGGTCGTAACGCTGATCAAGGCCCGGTCAGCACTTAGTCGTTTTTCGAACTACCACCGCCGGCACAATGACGAACGGACGGACGACCGACCTACTGCCTCCCTCCCTCCCTCCCTGACCGGTGCCGGGTCGTAACGCTGATCAAGGCCCGGTCAGCACTTAGTCGTTTTTCGAACAACCACCGCCGGCACACTGACGAACGAACGGACGACCGACCTACTGCCACCCTCCCTCCCTTCCTGACCGGTGCCGGGTCGTAACGCTGTTCATGGCCCGGTCAGCACTTAGTCGTTTTTCGAACAACAACCGCCGACACACTGACTAACGGGCGGAGGACTGTCCTAGTGCCTCCCTCCCTCCCTCACTGCACCGGGTCGTAACGCTGATCATGGCCCGGTCAGCACTTAGTCGTTTTTCGAACAACCACCGCCGGCACACTGACGAACGGATGGACGACCGACCTACTGCCTCCCTCCCTCCCTCCCTCACTGCACCGGGTCGTAACGCTGATCAAGGCCCGGTCAGCACTTGGTCGTTTTTCGAACAACCACCGCCGGCACACTGACGAACGGACGGACGACCGACCTACTGCCTCCCTCCCTCCCTCACTGCACCGGGTCGTAACGCTGATCAAGGCCCGGTCAGCACTTAGTCGTTTTTCGAACTACCACCGCCGGCTCACTGACGAACGGATGGACGACCGACCTACTGCCTCCCTCCCTCCCTCACTGCTCCGGGTCGTAACGCTGATCAAGGCCCGGACAGCACTTAGTCGTTTTTCGAACAACCACCAGCGGCACACTGGCGAACGGACGGACGACCGACCTACTGCCTCCCTCCCTCCCTCACTGCTCCGGGTCGTAACGCTGATCAAGGCCCGGTCAGCACTTAGTCGTTTTTCGAACAACCACCGCCGGCACACTGACGAACGGACGGACGACCGACCTACTGCCTCCCTCCCTCCCTCACTGCACCGGGTCGTAACGCTGATCAAGGCCCGGTCAGCACTTAGTCGTTTTTCGAACAACCACCGCCGGCACACTGACGAACGGACGGACGACCGACCTAGTGCCTCCCTCCCTCCTTCAATGCTCCGGGTCGTAACGCTGATCAAGGCCCGGTCAGCACTTAGTCGTTTTTCGAACTACCACCGCCGGCACAATGACGAACGGACGGACGACCGACCTACTGCCTCCCTCCCTCCCTCCCTGACCGGTGCCGGGTCGTAACGCTGATCAAGGCCCGGTCAGCACTTAGTCGTTTTTCGAACAACCACCGCCGGCACACTGACGAACGAACGGACGACCGACCTACTGCCACCCTCCCTCCCTTCCTGACCGGTGCCGGGTCGTAACGCTGTTCATGGCCCGGTCAGCACTTAGTCGCTTTTCGAACAACAACCGCCGACACACTGACTAACGGGCGGAGGACTGTCCTAGTGCCTCCCTCCCTCCCTCACTGCACCGGGTCGTAACGCTGATCATGGCCCGGTCAGCACTTAGTCGTTTTTCGAACAACCACCGCCGGCACACTGACGAACGGATGGACGACCGACCTACTGCCTCCCTCCCTCCCTCCCTCACTGCACCGGGTCGTAACGCTGATCAAGGCCCGGTCAGCACTTGGTCGTTTTTCGAACAACCACCGCCGGCACACTGACGAACGGACGGACGACCGACCTACTGCCTCCCTCCCTCCCTCACTGCACCGGGTCGTAACGCTGATCAAGGCCCGGTCAGCACTTAGTCGTTTTTCGTATTACCACCGCCGGCTCACTGACGAACGGATGGACGACCGACCTACTGCCTCCCTCCCTCCCTCCCTGACCAGCGCCGGGTCGTAACGCTGATCAAGGCCCGGTCAGCACTTAGTCGTTTTTCGAACTACTACCGCCGGCACACTGACGAACGGATGGACGACCGACCTACTGCCTCCCTTCCTCCCTCCCTCACTGCACCGGGTCGTAACGCTGATCAAGACCCGGTCAGCACTTAGTCGTTTTTCGAACAACCACCGCCGGCACACTGACGAACGGACGGACGACCGACCTACTGCCTCCCTCCCTCCCTCACTGCACCGGGTCGTAACGCTGATCAAGGCCCGGTCAGCACTTAGTCGTTTTTCGAACTACCACCGCCGGCTCACTGACGAACGGATGGACGACCGACCTACTGCCTCCCTCCCTCCCTCACTGCTCCGGGTCGTAACGCTGATCAAGGCCCGGACAGCACTTAGTCGTTTTTCGAACAACCACCAGCGGCACACTGGCGAACGGACGGACGACCGACCTACTGCCTCCCTCCCTCCCTCACTGCTCCGGGTCGTAACGCTGATCAAGGCCCGGTCAGCACTTAGTCGTTTTTCGAACAACCACCGCCGGCACACTGACGAACGGACGGACGACCGACCTACTGCCTCCCTCCCTCCCTCACTGCACCGGGTCGTAACGCTGATCAAGGCCCGGTCAACACTTAGTCGTTTTTCGAACAACCACCGCCGGCACACTGACGAACGGACGGACGACCGACCTACTGCCTCCCTCCCTCCCTCACTGCACCGGGTCGTAACGCTGATCAAGGCCCGGTCAGCACTTAGTCGTTTTTCGAACAACCACCAGCGGCACACTGGCGAACGGACGGACGACCGACCTACTGCCTCCCTCCCTCCCTCACTGCTCCGGGTCGTAACGCTGATCAAGGCCCGGTCAGCACTTAGTCGTTTTTCGAACAACCACCGCCGGCACACTGACGAACGGATGGACGACCGACCTACTGCCTCCCTCCCTCCCTCCCTCCCTCACAGCACCGGGTCGTAACGCTGATCAAGGCCCGGTCAGCACTTAGTCGTTTTTCGAACAACCACCGCCGGCACACTGACGAACGAACGGACGACCGACCTACTGCCACCCTCCCTCCCTTCCTGACCGGTGCCGGGTCGTAACGCTGTTCATGGCCCGGTCAGCACTTAGTCGTTTTTCGAACAACAACCGCCGACACACTGACTAACGGGCGGAGGACTGTCCTAGTGCCTCCCTCCCTCCCTCACTGCACCGGGTCGTAACGCAGATCAAGGCCCGGTCAGCACTTAGTCGTTTTTCGAACAACCACCAGCGGCACACTGGCGAACGGACGGACGACCGACCTACTGCCTCCCTCCCTCCCTCCCTGCTCCGGGTCGTAACGCTGATCAAGGCCCGGTCAGCACTTAGTCGTTTTTCGAACAACCACCGCCGGCACACTGACGAACGGACGGACGACCGACCTACTGCCTCCCTCCCTCCCGCCCTGACCAGTGCCGGGTCGTAACGCTGATCAAGGCCCGGTCAGCACTTAGTCGTTTTTCGAACAACCACCAGCGGCACACTGGCGAACGGACGGACGACTGTCCTAGTGCCTCCCTCCCTCCCTCACTGCACCGGGTCGTAACGCTGATCAAGACCCGGTCAGCACTTAGTCGTTTTTCGAACAACCAACTCTGCCGGCACACTGACGAACGGACGGACGACCGACCTACTGTCCCCCTCCCTCCCAAACCGCTCCGGGTCGTAACGCAGATCAAGGCCCGGTCAGCACTTAGTCGTTTTTCGAACAACCACCAGCGGCACACTGGCGAACGGACGGACGACCGACCTACTGCCTCCCTCCCTCCCTCCCTGCTCCGGGTCGTAACGCTGATCAAGGCCCGGTCAGCACTTAGTCGTTTTTCGAACAACCACCGCCGGCACACTGACGAACGGACGGACGACCGACCTACTGCCTCCCTCCCTCCCTCCCTCACTGCACCGGGTCGTAACGCTGATCAAGGCCCGGTCAGCACTTAGTCGTTTTTCGAACTACCACCGCCGGCACACTGACGAACGGATGGACGACCGACCTACTGCCTCCCTCCCTCCCGCCCTGACCAGTGCCGGGTCGTAACGCTGATCAAGGCCCGGTCAGCACTTAGTCGTTTTTCGAACAACCACCAGCGGCACACTGGCGAACGGACGGACGACTGTCCTAGTGCCTCCCTCCCTCCCTCACTGCACCGGGTCGTAACGCTGATCAAGACCCGGTCAGCACTTAGTCGTTTTTCGAACAACCATCGCCGGCACACTGACGAACGGACGGACGACCGACCTACTGCCTCCCTCCCTCCCTCACTGCACCGGGTCGTAACGCTGATCAAGGCCCGGTCAGCACTTAGTCGTTTTTCGAACTACCACCGCCGGCACACTGACGAACGAACGGACGACCGACCTACTGCCTCCCTCCCTCCCTCAATGCTCCGGGTCGTAACGCTGATCAAGGCCCGGTCAGCACTTAGTCGTTTTTCGAACAACCACCGCCGGCACACTGACGAACGGACGGACGACCGACCTACTGCCTCCCTCCCTCCCTCCCTGACCGGTGCCGGGTAGTAACGCTGATTAAGGCCCCGTCAGCACTTAGTCGTTTTTCGAACAACCACCGCCGGCACACTGACGAACGGACGGACGACCGACCTACTGCCACCCTCCCTCCCTTCCTGACCGGTGCCGGGCCGTAACGCTGTTCATGGCCCGGTCAGCACTTAGTCGTTTTTCGAACAACAACCGCCGACACACTGACTAACGGGCGGACGACTGTCCTAGTGCCTCCCTCCCTCCCTCACTGCACCGGGCCGTAACGCTGTTCATGGCCCGGTCAGCACTTAGTCGTTTTTCGAACAACAACCGCCGACACACTGACTAACGGGCGGACGACTGTCCTAGTGCCTCCCTCCCTCCCTCACTGCTCCGGGTCGTAACGCTGATTAAGGCCCCGTCAGCACTTAGTCGTTTTTCGAACAACCACCGCCGGCACACTGACGAACGGACGGACGACCGACCTACTGCCACCCTCCCTC